>NW_020799091.1:38640840-38677766 GCF_003259725.1 Athene cunicularia | reverse complement strand
GGAGACAGATACTACAAGGGGAATAAAGGTCCCCTCTATCCAATTGCCATTTTCGCAGTTATAGATGACCTTTCTATTTCTTCAGTTAGCATTTGCAGATCACCTTGGCCCATGTTGTCTTGTCAAAGTCAGAACTGAAACTGAAAAAATAAGATCCCCAAAGCCAGTTTACAGATCTAGGCAGAAGAATGCCTGCTGTATTGAAGGCCAATATTGTAAGCTCTATCTTGTTCTCATGTCTGCCATGTTCAACAGGATGAGAGCCAGATATCAGACACTAATGAGCGGCAGATCGCCACACAGATAACAAGAAAGCTTATTGAAAAATAATAATGAAAGCATGGAAGTTGTAAATATGAGAAGAAAAGAGAGAATTATTTTCAGATGTTAGTGTATGAGTGTATGAACTTCTATATTATGGTGTGTTCTCAGGAGAGAGGGAAGATCATAGCTCAGGGAAGCATAAACTTCTAGCAAGTCATTCACTGATTCCCCATAGAAATCTTTTCTTCTCTAATGGGTCCTCCTTTCTTCATGATGCCTCTGTAGAAGTACGTCTACTTTCTTTTTTTTTTTTTTTTTTCTAAATTAATGATGCTTATAGTTGGAGACTTGTTATTTCCACAATTTTCTTTGTAAGTGGATTGTGTTGCTTTTCACCTTGTTGTGTGTTCGTGGCTTTGGATAGTAGCTTTTTGTAGAAGGTTTTCTTTTTAAAGGATAAAAGCTCACCCTCCCCATCATTATTTATCCTTTGATTTCTCTTGGGGAAAAAAAAAAAAAAAAAAAGTTTTCAAACACTCTCCAGTCCTTCTCTGAACACAAAGACAACAAAGAAAAAGATGAAAATACAGCAGCTCCCTTCCCCCAATATTAGCCTTGCTTTCCTTTGGTAAACCTGAGTGTTCTGAACTATCATTAAAAGGAATTTGTTTTTCTTTATCTTTAAACCTTACCTATTAAGCCAGAGTTCCGAAGATCACACAGCTACAAGTCAGTTGCAGAATATATGTTGCAGTAAGTAGAATTAACTTCTTGACCTTCAGCTCTCCTCTCCTGTGATGTGCACAGATATTTCTCTAACAATAAGGTATTTTCAGACAAAGAAAGGATAGCTTTTTGCCATTATTTCTCACTGAAAATCTAGCTAGAAGCCTACAGATTTCAAGTTAGAACATTTTTCAATCCTAGGCTATTCTAGCTATACTTAGTGAAATTACAGATGTACATTTCTACTAAAAAAAAAAAAAAAAATCTTTTCAATGGCAAAACTGCGTCTATACTTAGTTGACTTGGGAAAATTAAATGGAGTATTTATGTTAAAAAACAGATTTGTCATACTTATGTCCTTATAAAAGTGTATTTTCAAGTGACTGTACATTTTTCTTGGTGATTTTTAAAGAAGTATACCCATGAATTTGCAGAGGATAGCTAGAAATGAAGCTGTGACTGCCAACAAGAAACAACTGCAGTCTGTTTAAAACATGTAGTGATGGAGGACAAATTACTTGACTAGCAATATTAGGAGTGGTTCTGAAATATTCTGAGATCCAGCTGAATGCAATAAATTTTGACAATACTCCAAACCTGACATAATTCAACTAAGATATTCAGGAGAATAATTTCTTATATTTTATAGAAATGGAAGCATCAGTATAGTGAATAACAGATGCAAAGAAAAGCTATTTTCTTATTGATATCATTAGAACTAAGAATGAACATCTTAACATTGTAAATTGAGACTTATGCCTACGTCTTACAACAAAGACAACAGGGGATCAGGATACATGTGTAATTTCAAAAATATTTCTCAGCTGAGTGAGAAAGCAGTAAAAACTGAATAGTCAGAATGACATATTTTTCAGGATAAGTCTCTGGCCAATTTAGGGAACAATTACTTTTTTTTTTTTTGAATAATTAAAAATCTATGTATAAAATATTAGAAATATTAAGTGCTCTGTGACCACAGGACTAAAAAATAAAAACTCAAAGTCACAGAACTGTAATTAATTTATTTATTTGAATTTTAAATTCTCAGTGTGAATGAGACTAGTTATTTTAGGGATTTCTCAAACATGGAATTGAAAATGGGCATTTAACTAAAAATTTTTGGGCCTCATCTATCAAAAGGACTTATGCATATAAGTGGGATTTGAATACAATGAGAACACCTTAGTCTAAAGTTTTGAACCTGCAGCCACTCTCAGCTACTTCCTAAACATAAATATTCATAAATGTCATACTTCTTTAATTACAAAGTTTCACAAAGACCTGAAATCTTACATCTGTATGTTCCAAGAGCTCTTCTCATCTTGATAGGACTGAGCAATCTTACCTCATAACCACCTGTAGATACCAGGCATCCTGCTGGTAGGATTAAACAAGCAGAATGTTGCTCTATTAGGTATGTTTACAGAAGTTTTGTCATTTACCCCAGAGAGTGGAGGCCTTAAGTAATGGATTTGTGCCTGGCATTTAAAAAAAAAAAAAAAAGTGGAAAGAAAAATGTAACCAAGTGTGATGTATTCCTTTCCTATTCTGAGGGTGATTACTTACAGTGTGCTGCCTGATTTAGTGAGAGACTGACCTAGCTTGCGTGCTGCATGGGATGCAGAAAGATTTAATAGGAAGTTTTGTATTCATCACTAGGGGTCTTGCTTTTTGTCACTCAGGTTTTATGTTGGATACATTTTACAGATGCAGAAGGAGGAAACAAGAAATTTGCTAAGGGTGTGCAATGAAATGATGAGATTTAATTTTAGGGTCTAGGGTCAGTTCTTCATTTAGTTTCAGGTTACACAACTGTCCTTATGTCACTGGAACTGCAAAGAATTATCATATCCATTATACAGATCTATATATAGCAGCCAACACTTACACAGCTGATTTACTTTACTACAAAAAAGAGAAAGATCCATAAACCAGGACAATATCATTCTTTGAAAATACTCAATGTATGGATTCTGTTCCATGTATGACCCAAAGGAATTATGTAGCTTTCCCTGTAGATTTTTATGTCCTTTCTCTGTAGTGAAGAAGCAAAATGACTTAATTTATTATTTGGATGTTTAACTCCTACATAAGGTTTTGAAGAATTGTATTTGTGAAGTTAGTGTAGAACTATTTATGTCAGTAAAAGCTATAGGTTTCAATAAATAGAAATAGTCTTTACTGTGTTTTCTCTTTCTAGCATGGCATTTTTCAAGAGAATGTTTTATTCCAAAAGCTAAAGGTATTGCCTGAGTATAGAAACGTTAAATCTTTGACTTTGGAGTTTACTAGGAGGTGAAGGAGGCTTTCAGAGGTAGAGAGTATTGGAACTGATTTAAATTGTTTAACCAACCTAAATTGTATGAATCTTTTCACACAGCTTTCTGTGTGTTTCCCTTTATTTCACTGTCTCAGGTGAAAGTATATGAATTCGAGTTTTATTCAGAACATAACTTTAAGTTTGTAAGAAATATTTTTTAAAAAAATATATATTATTTGATTTACTTAGAAAAGCATTAAGCCTTATTGTGTGAAAGACTCCTCCCTCTTGTTTTCCCAAGGCAGATGAACATAGAACTCTCTGGGGGGTTTGTATGGTTTACATTTGCAATAACACTTATCTTGCTTGTGAACATAACTATAAAAACAAAACCCCTCAGACTGTGCTGGTACAACAGGACGTGATTTGTGTTTCTGTAAAACTGTCATATATTATTTTTATTCATGGCTGTATAGTTGCAAACTTTTCTGAAATGGCGTATTTGTGCATCTGCTAAGAAGATTCACGTACCTTAAAGCAACCAAGTTTTCTAGTGCGGGCAATTCCTGGAAGGTCTTTGGGCTCTTCATTGTATGACACACTTGTAGTAATGCACTGTAACTTAGTGAGCTTCTTCAGCTTGTTTGTAAAAAGGATTTTTAAAATGTAGTTTGAAAGTGATGTTCCCATAGATCAAGGGCTGCTTTCTATGTCAGGTTGTATATGAAATTCCGTAACATAGGAGAGAACCCCTATCAAGATATGAATTAATATATTGGATTAATCAAATGTTACACAATTTAATTAAATGAATATTTTGCTTAGGTGAAATTAGCTGGTTTTATGTTATCCATGCAACTGTCGCAATACAGTACACTGCATTGAAGTTCCAGGCATTGTATTTTTTGGGGTAAAATATATTACTGGAAAGTGTTACAGTATTTTCAATAGCCTCACTTTTTTTCTCTCAGGGAAACTGGTGTTTGCTTCTTCCACTAGGACCACTGAAAGCACAGATGAAATGAAGCTTGCTGAGGGAGATGATCTCTCATGAAAACAAAGGAGCATGTGTGCAGGTATATAATATAGGTATGTACTGTAAGAAACTGTACCGATTGGTGTTCTCTTGGTAGCACAGCAGATGTGAGACTGAACAAGAGACCTGAAGGGGAAAAAGCAAATTTTTTTTTTTTTTTTTTCAAATTCTGTTAGGATTCTCAATTTCCCGTAAGGGCAAGAACAGGAGAAGGCATGAAGTCTCATACTGGAATATATATTTCTATTCCCAGGAGGCTGAAAGGGAAAATTAGCTGGATCAATAAGACTAGTTTACATGGAAAACTTATGGTATGTTTTTCTTAAATTACAAATAAAGATAGCTCCCTGAACTTATAACTATAGTGTCTTCGATAAGAAAAAACCACTAACTTTTAAATGTATGTCAATCATTGTGGTGTCTTGTAAGAAAATAGAGGTCTATTTCCCTCAGTCAGACTGCTTGTTTACTAACATTAATGGCAAAATCCAGTCTCCACTAGAATTGATTAAAGTTCCCATAATGATAATTTTTCAGTCTGAAACATTTAGAGGATCAGTAACTAATTTTTTTTCTCTAAGGAGGAAAAATGTAGTTGTATCATTAATGCAACATCCCCAGTTCTAAATTGGTTTTTGACTTGATGTCTTTTTTTATGAGCTCTCAGGATAGTCTCATGGGATTTTACTCTACACTTCTCTTTCAGTCATTTTCTAGTCTGCTCAGCCCTTTAGGTTCTATCTGGCCCACTGACTCCTGTATGGTACAATCTGCTATGAAATTAGAGACAAAGAATCACCTTTTCCAATCCTTTTCTAAAGAAAAGTTAAAGCATCTGAAAGCATGGAGGCATTGGACCCAGGTCTCACTGCCAGTCTGTGGTAATTTGAAGCCGGAGAGATTTGACAAGCTGTTCACGTATGACAAATTCAAAGTGTCAGACTTGCTGTTAATATACAGGACGACTCCATGATGTAGAATACTTGCTGTAGACATGACAGATGCAGAGTATGACAACAAGGACCACGACGCTTCTGAGATGCCTTAAGCAGGAGGTGTTACGTCTCCTTTCCCATAAGTCTGTTTTTGTTTAGGAATCATGGGAATAGAGAAAACTGTCCTGAGACATTATGTGCTTAAGAATAAACTGTCCTGTGGCAGCAATACTTTTCATATGACCTTCTATCTCTGTATTGTTGTTACCCATATTTTATGTAGCACTTATAAGTTCTTATCATATCACTTTTTTATTTTACTTATTTATTTTTAATGGTATTGAGTGTATAGTTGGGTAATCTGGTTTTTAATCTCTTGTCAAACATTTCAGCAGATGACAAACCCAGTTTCAAAAGGTACTTTCACATCTGTTTCAGTGCCAGAGATCTGAATCAAACTTCCCATTATTTTCAAACTTTCTTTTAACCTAAAGGTATTTGAAACATGTTCTGTCAATTGTAGATAACAGTAGTTTAAATAACATTATAATTTTTTTAAATAAAAATAAATAAAAAGTAATTTATCCTTGTGATACTTGTCTGATTTCTTAGAAATTTTATTTTCTCCCTAAATTCTATATATAAGCTTGATTTTATTTCCTTTTATCTTCATTCATCTGTAAAGCTTACCTTTTCAAGGATGTTTTTTTGCTGCCTCTATATACTCACCATGGGAACAGTTTCATCACTAAATAGTCTAAGCATTTCTAAGCATTATATGTCAATGTACAACATGACTACATTTTCTTCATACCATTAAGTTTAGATATCACTCTGACCTGTGTGTCAGCATCCAGTTTTTGGGTAATAGGCTTTTATTTGTTCTAAAGGCTATGATGACTCCAGAGACTGTAAGATTCTTGCAAGATGAAGTTGTGGTAATGTTGTATTTGTAAGTTTAGTGCTGTTGAGGTAATATAAAGGTAATATTGAAGAAGCAAAATCATGGATATTACAGGGTAAATGGCCACATCTTGCACTGAATATAGAGCATGAATAATTTCAGGAGGTGAAAAAGTATGCCTGTGTTTTCTGTTAAGGACTTATAATCACAAGATGAAGCATTTAAAATCTGTAATTCTTGTTGTTGCCAAGCCAAGAAAATTACAAATAAGAGAGCAAATAAGTATACATTTTAATTTGTGAAAATGTTTTCATTATTTTTATCAAGAAAGAATGTTAAATCAGTATCTTGTTCATTTCTTGTGTACAAGTATACAGTATTTTTAGTATAAAGTTAATAATCTCCTCAGTCTGCTTAGAATGACAGGCTCCATAAAGCAGTAGAATTTAGTTTACCTGTCTTTAATAGTTATAGGTCGTTGTTTTCCATAACACAAAAAAATTCTAGTTGCTTTTTTTTAAAGTTCAGATCAGAGTTTCAAAATATTGAGTCCCTAACTCTGAAATTAAAACTTGTCTCACATTATTATAAATGCTTCCAAAATTGCTTTCTCGTTTTGAGTCCTTATATGAAAACACTCTTCTCCCAAACCTTCACGTCTGGTAGAAGGGCAGTATTTCTCAAAATCTAGTAACACAGTCTGAAAACTGACTTGGTTTTTATAAACTAACTCCAGGCTACTAGAGCTAATGCCTCTTCAAGCGTGTTGTGCAAGTTCACATTCTGACAAAAAAATTTTCACATTTTGTTTCTCTTCCTTTCCAATCACACCCTCATGAAGAGACAAAACGGCTGTTTTAATATGTTTCAGTCAT
Organism: Athene cunicularia; assembly: GCF_003259725.1. Classification (NCBI taxonomy): domain Eukaryota; kingdom Metazoa; phylum Chordata; class Aves; order Strigiformes; family Strigidae; genus Athene; species Athene cunicularia. The sequence continues at coordinate 38,670,766 of NW_020799091.1, read as the reverse complement.
CCTCTTATGCATGTAGTTGCATCCAGTTTCACTGGATTCCTTAGTTGGAGTTCGTGGCATTTATCACCTTTTCTTCCATAGTTCCCTCTACCCTTCTAATTTTAAATTTACTTCAGGTGTTTTGCAATATTTTGACTGAATGGAAAAGGAGAACTCTAAGTCAGGGGTGTACTATGCTGAATGTTTAGTATAACTGAATGTAAAGTAGCAAATATTAAAGGAAAGCATTTGTGAGGAAAGTCATGGAAGAAATACCTGTATTTGTCTATCTGGATCCGTATGTTCTAACGCTAAGAAGGAAAACTAACTGGTCTTTAGAAGAATATTCTGTGCACTGTAGTACAGTACCCAAACCTCTAAAAGACGTTAAAACTTGTCGTTTTGAATTGCACAATATCACAGGAGAGTATGCCAGCAAAATGATCTGTGCCACTTCAGCTAGGTTGCCTTCCTAGGTTAGGTAAATTAATTTAAGTACATCTATGCTGCACTGCACTGCATAGCATATCCATATCTACACAAATGAGGTATAATATATCAAATCTATTATCTTGAGGTAAAATAAAGAACAATAAGAGAAGAATAGCTAAGAACAGAAACATATATAGAAGAAAGTCTGCCTTAACTGAATTAAGTGAGAAATACACATTGAGTTCAACTTTCCTGTTTTTTTTACTAACAGAAACTGTATTGGAATTCAAACACAGGTATGCAAATTATATATTTTCTGTATGTAATTCCATACCTAGCTTTTAAATTAGATATTATCTTGAATAATTTATCCCCCCCTTAAAAAATATTCTTTACTGAGCGCTGGGGCCTGCAGAATAATTGTTTCTTCTGCATTTCTTAAACCTGTAGTATTTTTTCTTATTTTAAACATTGTACAAATATTACTAAAGTTTTATTACCTGTCATAAAGTCTGGCATTTTGGTTTTGTTTCAATTAAATGATTCCAACAAGGGTCTAAAAAATATTTCAGAATTGTGGCTGCCATTTTTTAATCAGGTCTACATAACAGCAAATATCTTTTCAAAATGGCTAGAAAGGATAATTCAAACATATTATGGATTTGTTTCTGCCTAAAGGGTTTAAAATGAAAGCTAAAACAATATTTATCTCTCTGTTTACAGGACACAGGTTATATAGACTTTAGTGTCTGCAGCTTATATATTCTTATATTTTTTCATCCCTGTAGATAAATTAATAATTACATGACTTTTATGATAGTATGATTATTCAGTAGATATTTATGCCACACCACCTGCATAGTGTTCAGAGAAGACAAGGGAGAAAAGAATGGGAATACATAGATTGACTCTTGACACGAGGGTACTTTCTGTTTGGATAAAAATCAAATTTTAGAGAGAAGCAACATTACAAAAGGTCTTATATTCTTTTACATTTTATATTTTTAAGGTACAAAAATGAAGCAAAAATATACTCAGGAATTATAACGCTTTCGATTTCAGTCTACAAAACCATCGTAAAAGGATTATATTTTAGCTACATTTTCTTGCCTTCTTCATATTTCCTGGATGTCCAAGAAAATTATTTCACATAAACCATTCTTTCTATCCACGTTCCATAAGAAGAAATGTAACTTGTGCCACTCTAACACAACCACAGCTTGATAAAGGTTCCTGTAGCACAAATTTTAATTCCATTTTACTATTTCTATTCAATTTATTTCAGATGACTTTACATGCATTTAAAATCAAATGCAACTTGCACTTGCAAATCCAAACAAAAGTATCAGCACTCCATAAGAGCTGTTCAACTTTCAGAATCCGTTGACATGACTGGGTCCTAAGAATAATAACAGACACTAAAAGAAAAGAAGATAAATGCTAAACATTTCTAGAGGTGTATTATGATCATTTGTAAAGTAATTGCTTGTATGAAAGGACATAACTTATTAGCATATTATTAAACTAACACACAGTTTCTGTGAATATATGTTACTTTGTATAACAGCATCATAAAACTGCAACTGGATAGATAGCTGTGATGAAATGAGTGTTGCTTCAGTGGTGCATGTCAACTTATAGAATGCTAATGCCTGTTGAAGTAACATTTTTTGGTTCAGTGATTTAGGCTATCAACATCCTGGAAGCCATCCCAGTAGATAATGCTTTTGTCCCCCCCCCATAAAACACATGCAAGCTTATTTCAAAATATATCTAGAGTAATACTGAAGGACATGAGATAAGAGGGTTCAAACTCTTCTGCAGAAAACAGAGGGAGGACTTCTTGGTAAATTGGTTAATATCAGAGCACTGGTTTTAGTGGTACTGCTACATCTTACTGTGCCTTGTGTGAGGCCTGATTTCTCTAGGTGTGTTCTAAGAACACAGAATTAATTTTAAGACATAGGTTTAATCTGATCATTCACCAAAGTTGAAGATTCCCACCACCTCCAAATGGAATTGGCTTGTGTGAACAATGACGTAATTTTTGCAGTGCAAACCCACACATTATTTAGCATCCTGTCACCCCCTGCTTCACCTTCTGAGTCATTACTTCATTTATCTGCATCAAATTGGGCTGGGAAGTTGCAAGAACTAAATATTATAAATCTCAACAGGAGCATTCAATAGGATTTAAATTCATCGCTGTTCCACAAGCCTTACAAACTTCGATGTTAAAAAAAAAAATAAATGCCAGAAATATCTTTTTGGAGCTATAGGAAGCCTTTGTAAAGTTAGGGACTCTTGGCATAAATAATAAAGAGTTATTCTGGTTTCCGTTTTGAACACAGGTAGAACTGGGAAGAATTAGGCACCTGATCTTTTTATATGTTTAAGGTGAAGTTTTTGAAAGCATATGCAGATAAAGATGGCATTAAATACCTGTCACAATTTTAAAAAGAAAAATAGATTTTCTTAGATTGAAATTCAGCAACTCAATGCACAATATAGTCTAACATAGCTGAACTTTAATACTGTTATTTAGGTGAAAGTAGGAGACAACTGAAATTAATTTCCACCTTTACAAGTTGACATAGCTATGTTGATCTCTCTCTGTAAAGTTTCTTAAAAGTTGGGAATTTCACCCAAATCTCTGAAGGCCATAAAAACTTAATAGTAATTTTAAAAATAAGTTAGTTATTGTGTATCTCAGTCAATGCCTTTATCCTCCTTGTTTCTGCAATCTTCACCTACAGAATGTGGAAAATATGTTTTTCATTTCACAGGAATGTCATGAAAGTAATTGTGGCATGATGTTTGAAGTATTGTGGAGGGGTGTGGGTCAGACTCAAAGGAGTTCTGATAGTATTAATAGATTCTTAATTTGACTCTTACACATCTTTATTTTGCTGTTATAAATTGTCAACCCTTGCAACATATGCTCATCTTAATATAAAAGATACATGACAATAAGAAACTAGTAAATATTCAGCAATGGTTATGCCATTGCATGCCCTGTGTTTTTAAACTGTGACATGAGTGTAGGTGCACGAAATGTTTGGACAAGCATATTTTTGCCATGATTATCTGCTTGTGTAACACAGTTAATCTTAAAATCTTTCTTTACAATTGTTTATTTCATGCAGACATTTTATTTTTTTTTTTGAGCACTGTTATGAAGAACAGTAATTATTTTCATTCATGGTGATCCCCAAATCCTTTAACAGCTTCTCAAACTAATTCATTATTTGTAAACATTAACCAGAACATTAATGAAACACTGTCACTTCTGTAAAGAAATAGAGCAGTTAACACACCTTTGTCAAATAGACACTGGGTATGTTAAATTGGCTGAAATGATGAAATTGTGTCCAAAAAAAATTTAATTTCTGAAACGTTGATTACTTTAGAATATATTAATCCTCCTAAGTATAATATCTTATGGTTTACTTTTTTTGTTGTTTGTTTTGGTTTGGTTTGTGGTGTGCATGTGTATGTATCTAAATAGAATATGATCGGCATTTTCACTGCTCACCAATACGGATCACCACCGAATCATTTATTTCGCAGCCACATCCCTGGTTTTAAGTCCACAGATGTCAGTTTCATCTAATAAAACCTTCAACAGAACTTCTATAACTGATTCTAGCTGAGAAGCTGTCCCACTGTTTTCTCATTTTGGTTTTGGATTGTTATAAACATAAGCACAAAACACCCAGAAACTTAGTTTTAAAACAATAAGTAGAAACTTTGTATGATTTCTGGGTTTTATTTAGTTGTGGGGTTTTATTTGTGGTTTTGGTGTTGGGTTTTTTAAATAATAATAGTGGATTCTTAACAGTTTTAGGGGTATTTTTCCACTGGTTATCCACTTATGGTCCCCTCTTCATTCTCTGTATCATTATAGACTGATATATACATATCTCAGATGAAAATTGTCCCTTGGAATGAGATGTGTAAGCTTTTAATCCCCTCTTGCTGTATAAAGGCAATTTGGAAGTCAACAGAACAACTCAACATGTTAGATACTACTGTTGTTTTCAGGAATGACATATGAATCTCGAGCAAAAGTATAAGAAATCATAGAAATTACATGTTTATTAATTAGGCCACGTTTTGCACTTATTGTCGATACTCTACTTGAATCATAACCATAACCATAACATTATTTGAAAATAGAGACCTGATAAACAGCAGACTGGAACAGGAGGCAAAAAATATGGAAGATGTGTCATCTATTGACTATAAATGTTTTCATATATTTTAGAATAAAAGGAACTGGAAAAAACCTAATTGACTAATTTGACCTTGATATCATAGACTACTAAGGACAATAAAACTACTCCACTACAATTTTATCCATGGTATTTTTTGATGAGTGTAAAAAAGATGGAAGTGTTCATCGCTGTCAAGTCTTGACTGCCACAGTAACAGGGAATGAGAAACCAGTGGCAGACAATTGAGTCACTTTTCTCCATGCAGAAACATATTTTCTTCATATTTAAGTACTGATCCATAGTAATCGAGTCACCTATTTACCTTTTCAGTAAGTTGCAAATGTGGAATTTTTTGACTTTCACTATAAATCTTATTTTCACGCTTCTGGATCATTTCTGTACATATCCTTTTAACTTCCTTTAGTATGTCAGCATTTTTATTGAAATAGACACCAGAATGGACAAAAATATTCATTTAGCAGTTCTATGTAGTCTAGATTAATTATTTCCTCTTTAGTCAAATGTCTGCCTTTTTAATAAAAATCTAAGGGTCATTGTCAAACCATTTTGCCTTGGAATTCTACTAATCTGCAATGATAGAAAACAAATGCAAGCCCATACATTCTTGCTTTCAAAATCCATTGTTAAATTATTAGCATCATCTACATTCACTGCTTCAATTCATATTATTTTAGTTGCTTTAAAACACATCAGAGGATAATGTTTGTAAACTCTATAGTGACAGTGTGAATATTGAGCAGCTAGTATCTGTCAAGTTTCAGGTAGTTCTTGTAGCACACATGTAGCACACATGTAGTCTAGGATTCGTTAAATAGTACACTAGAGGTTAAAATAAAAGGTAATAATCATATAATCATATAAGATGTTCATTTTGGGCTACTTTTCAGAGTCAAGAAGAATTATCACTAGAAGGTTCTTAATTTGACCTGTGTTAAATACCTAAACCAGGAATCAGAATTTCCCTCTGGAGGTCCCTGATTCTCTCCAGTGATGAGAAAAGGAGACTAGGGTAACTAGTTCAGGCATGGATATCTAGTTTTTAGATGGTCAGATAAGGAATTTGAATCTCATCTTGAGATTTTACTCCTGAAATGATAGATGTTAAATAAACAGATTTGGAGCTAGGCAAATATTTTAATTGGTTTGTGGGACAAAAAGAACAAATAGTTGTGTTTCTTCCTTGCTCCCTAAATTTCATATAAAAATACCTTAGAAGATACTTACGGAAACATGTATGAATTTAATATGCTAGTTTTGTTTCATACAATCTATATCTATTGGAGCATGAACTAATGATGCTGGTGCAATGTCAGATAGATACTATCTGACTTGAAAATAACAATATAAATATTAGAAACACCCAACATAAATGTGCTTGAATTTATGCAAGTGCATTCACACATTATTTTAGCTACAGCTGTTATGCACTTACAGCTTCCTATATTAATTAATTATGTATATTTTAGATGTTTGATGTTTAAGTTCTCTCTTCATCATGATAGACCTAGATATTACAGTTGACATTTAAAGCAAATGCTTAACTCTCTGCCTAGTGCATCTTTATTAATAGAACTACCTCAAACATCTTGAGTCTTTTTACCCAATGCCCAAATACATTTTTTTTAACCTACAATAATATTGTTTGTTTAATAAAACCAGAGAGGCTTCATAATATTTCTTAGAGCCAAATCTTTAGTTTTTGAGAAATTTTCAACCTACTCTATGATCATTTAATATAAATTATAAATTCACATACATGAGCTATCGCTAGAAGTGAAAGCCAAGCAGATGTTGAGTTGAATGACACATCTGTTGGCTTGAGAAGAAATTATATGTATGCCAAATTGGATTTGCCCTTTATTTTTTCTCAGGAGACTGAATATCATAACTGAAGCATGCACAACATAACAATTAATATAATTGGTTTTAAGTCATCAGTTCCATTGCAAATATATATTTTAATGATATTATTATTCATAATTTTAAAATTACATTTAAAAATATTTAACTAAGAGATGAACAGTACTTTGAGATGCACAACTGAGTTTATAAAAATTATCACTGGACACATTCGGCAGAATATTAACAGTATAAAAATACAAATCTGTTCATGTCATCACACAAGGATATTTTTGTGAACAATATAGTAATTAAAACCAGTTTATAATTACATAACTAAACATTTACTATTATGAAATAAATGCCTTGATCTATTTCTAAAGAGCAAAGAGTACTATGATTTAAAAATAGCAAAGACAAAATTTTACTCTGGAAACAACTGAGCAGGAATCTTAGAAGAGAAAAAACCTCATACATTTTAATTAGAAAAGTTTGGTCTTGAGGATCAAGTAAGAATGTTTATCCAGATGTACTAAAAAAGATCTTGTTACAGGATGCTAATACATTTAAAACTTATAATAATGAAATATCTTGCATTTAAATAACACTCAGTGAAAGGAGATGTACAAAAAATTGTAATACAGGAGCAAAGAGAGAGACATGAAGCTGAAAAGCAAAAAATTTGAAGTTGATGAAACAGAATACATCTTTACACAATACATAATTAACATGTATTTTTCATTGGCACAATATATCCTTGAGACAAGAGCTTAGTTGGATTGATAAAAGGATTAGACACTTACGTAGATAATGAAAACTCTCACAGCCACATTAGAGAAAGTAAAAAAAAAAAAAAAAAAAGGAAAAAAAGGATTTCAACACATAATCGAATCACTAGCTGAAAGAGCTGATAAATCTGCATTGTGCAAGTTACTTCATAATAATTCATTCTTGAGTTTTTTGTAACTTTTCTCTAATCAGAAACAGTCTTCAAAGACAGGTGTCCCCTAATCTTCTCTGCCATTTTCTATTTTGTTGGGAGACTCAAAATGTTGGTTAGGTTTATTTTTATGTATTTTCTTGAGAGAGAGTGCTTACATGTTCCATAGTTCCCCGTTACTCAGTTTTACTGTTCTCTTTTTTATTTTTGTAACTGCCTTTACTGAACAAGATAAGGTCACACTCCTTTAGTGCTGAGTGTCTACCACAATTTCTATTTACAATCTGGAATCTCTGGTATCATTTTAGTTTTTCATGATTCCACTCCACAATTTTTTCTAAAGTCACAGGCAATTCAATTAACCAAACATAGCTGCTCCCTACTGGTTTAATTAAAGTTTAACATAAAATGGTTTCCTGTTACTAGACCATTGTTATGCCAGTTAAACAAACAAACAAACAAATCTCAATTAAAGAAAAATCAGATCAATTCCCAAGACCCTTCACTGTTGGGGCAATAGAAAGTCTGCTATCTTTCATTAGAAAATTCATGTTTATTTTGAAACTCATGTTAGCATCAGGCTTTTAAATATATTTTTTCATTTAGGGTTAAATTAACATTTCCTTCTTGCACCCTTCTTGTCATTTAAGGATTGCTAAAGTTAGCTCAATACTTTGGTGCTTGGGAGAAACAAGAATGAAATCAGAATAAACAGAAAACCCCCACAAATTGGTTTGATAAGGATCTCTGGAGGTCATCTTGTTCAACCCATTGCCAAAAGATCTAATTGCAAAGGGTCTTGTCCAGCTGATCTCTGAAAATCTCTAAAGATGTAGATTTCACCATCCTTCCAGGCAACCTACATCTTCACTTAGCTACCACTTCTCTGAAGAATTTTTTTTCCCCTATTTACAGTAAGAATTTTTGTTGTTGCAGTTTGTGGACCTTAATTCTTGTCCTTTTGCTTTACACTTCAGAAGAAGAATGCATCTTCTCGATAATCACCTTCCAGGTCACTGAAGAAAGCCACTATATTCTCCCTCAACTGTATTCTCAAATCCAAACCAAACCAACTTCCATTACCTCTCTCATGAGTCTTTTTTTCCATACAGCTTAATGGGGTACAGAAAGATAAATAGCTAAGTTGTTTCAAATAATTACATTATGTCTTTCAAAATCTGACAGTAGTTTTTAACTAGAAAAAAAAAAAAAAAAAAAAAAGTTTTATTTGCTCTTGCATCCAAATGACACATGAAATGAACATATTGAACTGTTGAAGAAATTGTCTAAGTATGGACAGCAAAATAATATAGAAATGTTACAATTAGTTTTAAATGGGTTATCCAACTAATTGGACTTCATAGTGCTGATGTTAGACTGTACCATTACCTCTTAAAGCTCCCTCTGAAATCTTTATCCTATGCTGAAAGCTGCAGTATAGTTGTAGCTTAAGTAATTATTTGTAGTATTTCAGTCAACATTATGCATCAGTGGACCTTAAAATTTTGTTATTCCTTCTGTTGAGAACCATGAGATGAACATTTCAAGGACCAGAACACAGAGCTTTACAACTGAAGAAATAATATCACTTCTAATACTACAGCTGCTCAGAATCACAACAAAAGTAGGGGAAACAGATCAAAGGAAGTATAAAAGACCAGAGTTTCAAACGCCATCAAGCCTTGTGTCTTTTAAGGAAAGAGTTTGAAAGTGACCTTGTTTCATTATCAGAGACTAAAGTTCACATTCTGTGAATTACATCAATCTTGGATGTAAAACCAACTAAAGTAAATTAATTGAGTTAAACAAACAAACAAACAAACACAAAACCCAAACAAAAACAAAAACAAGTAAAAGCTATATAGAATGTGGTAGATGGAACTTATGTGTCATCTTGGTTTAGATAAAAAATAGCATTAAACAGGTTTGAGTGAAAAGCCAAATCTTATATTTCATTAGTAATAGTGTTTGGACAGAGCCAAACATAACATTAAAATTAAAAATCCCACTTGCTCTACTAAATGTTTTGTAGAAGACAAAATAACATACAAACACCTAAAGCAAAAATGTGACTTTTAATGCTCTTAAAGATCACTATTAACATAAAATTTGCTGAATTCTTTTTAACAAATTTATGAGGGAAAACATGAAATAGCTAATCAACACTTTTTCAATTGCTCTTTTTCCATTAGTAGTATAACCGGGAAAAAAAAAAAAAAAATCTCATCCTTTTCCCTGCTAACGATTCTATTCTGGTTTACAGTTCCAGAATCAGATGGCAAATGCTTGTCCATGAAGAACCATTTATAATGGCAGTTCCTACTGGATTTTTTCCCTATTGTGATGTACTCCATCAATGGCATCAAATGCTTCATGAAATTACCTCATGAAAATATTTAATTAAAACATAGGAGAATATTTTTCAAAATTGTCATTTTACTCATGACATAACAATCCTGAACTTCAAGTGAGACGAGATATACAAAATACTTCAAAATCTGAGCCTGGGAACTGAAATTATTAATTCTGATACATATTAAAAATCACAGACTTGACAGAGCAGCCTTTTTATGGATTACTATAATTTTTCATGTTGTCCCTTCTTGGTATCCAAGTGCTAATGAGTTTTTCCCTCTGTTCCACAGGGACTAACTACTCTTCCTTTTAAGTGCTCTAACTCAGTAACATAATCACATTATAAATAGAATAACTGTGTTTAATGAATTTTAGGTTAATTTTCCTGTTTCTTGTCATGCCTGCTTGAAAGTTTATTCTTTTATATCTCTACTAGGTGGTGTAAAAACCTTTCTATATGAACCTCGCCCCTCATTTCTCTTTAGGTTAGAAGCTGATCAATCTAGAATCTCTTTGTGATCAGAGATCTAGATGGTAGCAGACTAAATGATGCTTTGGCAGTGACTTTCTCTTTCTAATGACTAAGTTTCTAAAAGTAACTCTTCAGCTTTATACCAAAAAGTTATGTGAAAAGGGTGAGGCTGTGAGGGTCTGGGTATGTTTTTATAGTTATAATAATTCCTCTCTTTTTCAGTTAAATTTATTTTTTCTCAAAGTAACGTACTGAGATTGTGCCATTGAGGTCAGCATCTGGGACCGACCACTGTCTAAATACAATTCAAACCTCTGTAAAAGGAATAGCAGATATGATTCATCACACTGACATTTCATGTAAAGGGAGAGAAATAAACATGCAGGAGAATGTTTTTCTTTCTCCCACCTAATAACTTACAAAACCCGACTATGATTAGGATGTCAGACCTGGTGAGATTTTAGCCTGAGTGGGCAGTATACTTGGAGAAAAGTAACCATGCCAAATTTTCTACCTGAAAGTTAGATGCTAGGTCTAATTTATGAAGGGGGTTGAAGAGGAACATGATTCACTGAAATTGGAAAATATGATTCCAGATCTTCTTCCAAGTTGTTATGCTGATTTAGGCAAGTCAAAGCTACAGCTCCCTTTCTCCAAAGCTAACAGAGGGATTAACCTTAACAGGGAGGATTTGTGTTAGTCTGGTCTTAAAAAATGTAATGCATTAAAGAAGTGCTATAAGTATTATTATTTTTTTTTAATTTTATTTTCTCTTCCTATGATTTTCATGGCTTTTAACATTGCTTCTTTGTTATAAGGCCATTCCAATAAGTATGGCAAGTCAACATCTAGGATTTTCTTTTCATATACTTGAGAAAAACAGCTGGTCCTCTTGTGTTTTCATTTTACTGTTAACTTACTTAATTTGTCATATTTTTCTCATATTACAGATAGTCAACCCAGCCCATCACTTACTGATTCAGAACAAAGGAAAACCATAAATATTCAGTTCCTACTTGGTTATGAAATAGAGACAATGGTGTTCATCCAGTATTCTGATGCTAACCACTTCCAATTTTAGTTCCAGCTCAGATGTTGAAACTTCTGTATTCATAATCCCATATTTAATTTACACATTCCTTTCAATAGTACTCCTGCCTTTGTCCCAGAATGAATGTTTTCTCAGTGTTGATTTTTTTTTTTTTTTAGGTTCATGTGCTGTTAAAATATTTTATCCTACTATTTTTAAATCTATATTTCCTGAACTGTTTCAACTATGATAGCTCTTGTATTTGGTTTTTACTGTAATATCCATAGTTTTTACTTGCAGACCAGTGTCTAAATTTAGTCTCAAGACTGCATTGTGTAACCTTGCTCCTGAAAAGAACTTTTGTTGTTTGTATGTGTTTGAGAAACAAGCCTGTTTTTCCTTCCTAGTACAAAGACCACATTGACAGAGACCTGACTGTTGTCAAAATTTGGTACGTATGTCAGGTTTAATTTGCCGCTTATGCCTTATTCTCTTGGTTAGCGGATGATCCTGTCTTGTGCTTGTTCTCAGTTACCTGTATAATATCCCTGTTTGTCTTAGAGCTCTGGTCCTTTACTTTTATTTCATCACAGATTTTCATCATGGGCTTTCTATAGTATAGAATATGTGAATAACTACTTAATTAATGCACTGTGACATCTATCATGTCACTATTTTCTCCTTACAGTGCAGAAAATATTGTAGTGTCTTATCAACATGTCTTGCAAGAAGACCGTAGTTGCTCGTGGAATAGAGATGCCCCAAAGTGCCACAGCACTCCTCAATTTTCAGAAGGCTTCACATCTAATTTAAGGCCTTCCCTTCCTTCGGATAATTTGAGGGTAAAATATCGATTCACCTCTTAAGTGTATGTCTTTATTTTGTGAATATTCTTAACGATTTATTGTCTTTTAAAAATACTTTCAGTCATTCTTATATGCAATAACTTATATGCTGGAAGTTTGAGTTCACTTTTCAAGGAAATAAGAAACCGAATTAATTTTTGTTTCTTCATTTTTGTTTTCTTTCTGTAGCAAGAATCTTATCCAAAGCTTCCATCTTTCAAGGCTTTTATATTAGAGAATTACCATAGAGATGATGAAAAAAGAATTCACTAATATGTTCCAGTATGCAAATGATGTATTTATCCTATATTATAGTTCAGTAGAAATGTGTGAGAATTTACTAATAAACATTTATGGTTGAGATCTTTATATTATTAAGATTATTTTATAACATCGTTGAAAACATAACATTTTTTAAAAAAAATACTTTGAACCAGTGTTTCTATCTCAGTTGTGTGATATCTGTGCATTAATAATAAATAGAAGGTATGTCTTTTGGATGTATTATGAAACACTGTGAGGAGGTTTGATGTAGTTATGTCAGATTGTTTGCATCCTGTGGGAATGAAGCAAGGAACAAAGGTAAGGAGCCTCTGTCATTTAACATGTCAAACTTACAGGGGCCAGTGGAGCTGACAAACGTAGAAGAAAGCATGTTTTGTGATTTATAAAGATTAGAATACTCATTTCCTCTGCATTTGTAACTCACACAAGACATTCAAATAAACTAAGCTGCAGTCTTACTGAATGAATCTAGTTGCTGGTATACACAGTAAAGTAACTAACTTAAAAGTTAATTTTTGTCAATTTTGTGTTTGAGGTGAAATCAATGATAGTGCTCCTTTTAATTATCATGACAAATATATCATAATCCAACATCTGACAGGATAAATGGTATGAGTATTGTGATTTTCTCTCTCAAAATAGTTATAAGGGTGTGAACAGTGACTTAAAAGTCAGAAATGTGGCCCTGAATGGCTAAACATTAAATGCAGGCAGCAGATGCCTTGCTATGATAATGATAATTTCTATTAAAAAATAAGAATATAGAATTCAAACATAGGATGCAATAAAAGTATTTACAAACCTAAAACTTCCTGGAGAAATCATTGCATGCTAGGACAAGTATTAAAAAAAAAAAAAAAAAAAAAAAAAAAAAAAAGGAACATATCAGGCAAGAATGTACTTTTCTTAAGAAATAAATCACTATCATTCATGTCTGCAGGTCTATGGCTATTATTTTACAGCTAGAGCTAAAACAAAACCTGACAAAGTTAAGAACAAGAGTGCCAAAGAATGAAAGTGAATTTTAAAAGTATTTTTCACTTTTTAATTAAAATCTCCATAACAAATATAATTCAGTTCATTTCATATCACATTGCTCTTAACAGATGATTTTGTGGAGATACTGATTTTTCATTATTTCTTTCAGTCCAGGGGAAATGTAATGAAACAAGACCCCTCACTTTTAAAATTTTACATGATTCGGGTACAAAACTTCAGTGTACATGGAGATTACAGAAAGTTTATGCTTTATGGCAATTATCAATACCGCTATTATTGATGATTAGGTACGAAGCTCGATTTATATGATTGTCAGAGGTCATCTGCATACTATCAGTTGGTGCAAAAAACTTTACACTTTCATATGGCTCTCATCTTCCAAACCTCTGTAATAAACGATAAAAATGTTACCTATTTTTTCATTAAACTGAACATGAAGTCATTACAATTTAATCCCTGTCAACATTGAAAGGAGAAATTTTAACTGCATCTTAATAGCTTCAAGTCTATCAGTTCACTTTCCTGAAATTTCAAAAGCCAGATGGATAAAGATATCAAAATGCCTTATTTCTATTATCTGACAAATAATGTGAAAGTAATGGGAAATGTTGAGGTGTTCCATGCAGACCCCAAGAACATTCTGTGAAAATGAGAAAAAAAAAAAAAAAAAAAGGGGGGGGGGGGGGAGAATAGAAATAAAACCGAGGAGTTGATTGCTTCTGAGGTACTTTAGGGTCAGTGTTCTTTAATGCTTTTATAAATGATCTGGATGCAGGAATCAACTGTACATTAAATAAAATTGATACTAAACTAATTGGATCTGTGAAATCCCTTGAAGGTAGACAGGTCTTACAGTGAGATCTGGACAGACTAGAGAAGAGGGCAATCCCCAACAGTATGAAATTTAACAAAAGAAAGTGCCAGATTCTGCAGCTGAGACAAGGTACAAATTGAGGGATGAGAGCCTAGAAAGCAGAAAGAGATCTGGGGCTTTGACTTGATGTCAAATTGAATATGAGTCAACAGTGTGCCCTGGCAATCCAAAAGGGCCAACCATGTCCTGAAGTGCATCAAGCACAGCAGAGCTAGACATTGAGGTTGATGATTGTCCCACCCTACACTGCACTGGTGCAGCCCCACGGCAAGTACTGTGGGCAGTTCTGGGTGATTCAACGTAAAGACATCAAACTATTCGAATGTATCCAGAGGAGGGCAACCAAGATGGTGAAAGCCTCGAGGTTAAGACTTATGAGGAGCAAGGAGCAGCTGAGGTCACTTGGTCACACTGGTGATCATCAATAGAACATGAGGAAATGGAATGAAGCTGCATCAGGAGAGGTTCAGACTGGACTGAAAAGGAAAGGAAAAGGTTCTTCACTGAGAGGGTGGTCATTCACTGGAATAGATTCCCCAGGGAACTAGCCAGGGAACTTCCCCATGCCTACTAGTCACGGCACCAAACCTGTCAGAGTTTGAGCATCTGGACAACACTTTAGTTATATGGTTTATTTTTAGGTAGTCCTGTGAGCATCAGGGAGTTGGACTCAATGATCATTAGGGGTCCCTTCCAACTTGAGATATTATCTGATTCTATGATATGTTAGGTAGAGCATTAAGGAAGATTAAAACCACTGTATTCTTTAGGTATCTCATCATATTATAGGATATATAGGTCCAGTTGTCTTTTGAGAAAGATTTAATGGGGAAAGGTATTAAATAAACGTTATGAACTTTCCATCTCATTACCAGATAATCTTTGTTTGCTTGTATGTTTATTTAAATAAAAGAAACACGTTGTTATTATTATTGTGTAGAAGGCAACCAGATTGTAATCTTAACCCAGAGTAAAGGGCAAAACCATTTTAGGATAGAACTACCAGGCAGAAGAATGAAGTGGTTTAGGATAATGATTTGTGGAACAAATCCAATTGACCTGGAAGATCTCATCCAAGAAACAACCTTTATAATACTATATAAACTAAAATTATGGCAATGATTTGGGCTGAGAGAATTTAACAATTTTGAGGGTGAATAATTTCACCCAGCTTTCAAGATCTGAATTCAATTTTAGTATCTAAAATAAATAAATTTCCTTTGAAAATCATGCCTCATTTTTTTTCCACTTCATTTTGAGTTAAGCACTTATATTGGAAATCTGTGTTCAATTCAGGAAATAAACGGACACTTGCTAATTAATACAAGCTGAGGAAAAAAAAAAAAAAAGTTGGAATTCAGTTCCATAAAAAGTTCTCACTTTCAACGTAGCTATAATTAAACTTAACAGAACTGTAGAAGTTAATACGCGGTGCACTCTGCACCAGCCAGAAAGCTAAGCTTCCTGGACAATGAACTCTTTTACTGTAGTTTAAAAACAATTAGTGCTAGCTTTGCAAAGGGTCTTCAGCTCCATGTAGTAACAAAGACATACCTCTTTGAATGCCTCTGAGGATAAAACTACCTATCTAACTTTGGTGCTTTAACATAGGCAGAATCGCACTCTGAAGGCTTTATATGATAATTACCTCTTTCCAGGTAAGGCCATCTAGGCCCTTACCTCTGACCACTGTGATCTTAAAAGAAACCAGATGCAAATGAACTGCCTAGATTAAGTGACCTGGCTCTCACTTTATAAGATTTAATAAATTCGACAGGCCTGATTTATCTGCCTGGCTTTGCAAATACATACTCCAAAAAAAGTGTCTAAGATCTGTGGGTTTACCTCTCAGCCTCATTAAGTCACTGTTTACCTGTGGTCCAATCTTTTGCTCTCAGACCATTTACTTGTGCTGCTTTACTTTGTGACCCACAGTCCTATTCCCTTACTTGATTTTAGCTGTTTCCAGCATTTTTTCTATACCTTAACTTTCATTTTTACTTCAACCTTACTCAGCCAGCTCCTCAATTTGTTTCATGTCAGGTCATGTGCTGGGGATACCATGACAGTACCTTGCATCTTGCTCATCAGTGGTTGCCCTTGTCCAACAGAGCAGGAAATCTGAGATTTTTATAGAAAAAAGATTAAAATATTTAAATAACTATATCTAGTCCAAGCTTGTAGGCAATAGCCAAGTATTACAATCCTAGTCTTTATGTACTATTTATAGACCTTAGAATATCAGAAATAATACAAATATTAAATATTATCTTTGGTTTCATAAATAGGAAAAAATATGCCACAGAATGTGTAATGAGTATGCTGGTTAGAAAAGTGCAGTATAAATCATATGCTTGCATAAAGCAAATCATATGCTTTAATGCTTAGATTCTACAGAGACTGTGCTATAGAAATATTGAAGAGAGATGAAAATGCAGGATATGAATAAAACATCAAAACAATAGTGACAGGATGGATGTTTCATTTTATATATTTGATGCAATGTCTTTTATAAAATAAAATGCTAAATAAATTATTCTATAAATAAATTTATAGAATAAAATGCAAAAATTTGAACATGATTAATTTTAATTATTTTCCCAGTTAAGGACTGTTTTGGAATTATAAGGGGTACTATCATAAATTTTCTCAGAGGAGAGACCATATTCCTTTTTGTGGGGAGACCTAGAATTTTCCCAGTATTGTTCATGGCTCCATTCCTTTTAGAATTCTTCAGATTTCAGTGGCACCAGTTTTCGGAGGGTTCATATTAACTTTTTCTTTTGTTATGATACTCCTTCGCACACCCCTCTGTTTTTCTTTGAGTCAAACCTGTCAAATTTCACTTGCTTTTGCTTTTTTTAGGCTAATAACCTGCTCTGTCTGCCACAGTTAAAACTATGGGAACTTTAACTATAGAGTTGAAAATCCCTAGACACATTATCATTTTAAAAGCCCTCAGGGACTACCTAATAACATAGCATGACTACATCAAACAAGAATGGCTGGAAGAAGCTTTTCTCCTGAAATCTTAAAAAAAAGTAGACTCTCTGTGTGTGTATGTGTGTGTGCATATGCATGCATATGTTTGTATGTTGGTTATAAAGTACTCAAGGCAGTATTCAGCCCTGCCCTAATAACAGCTCTTTGTGCACCACAGTTTTATAACTTACCTTTAACTCTGTGTCTGCAAGCATCTGTGGAGCAAAGTCCAAAAGATTTAAATATCTAACACCTTATTTTAGAAGCATTTGAGGATGCATCAAATGATAACATTTGATGCTTTCATGATGCTAGCTCTGTCAAGTGGCCTGATGAGTGATCTAAAGTAAATTGCTTTGCCAGTCTGTGTCTACATTTCTTTATTTTTCAATCAGGACTCATGATTCCTCTGTCCTTCAAAATGTGCTGTGAGCTCTGGGGAGTAACTACCATGCTGAACATTTTTTATTAGCAACAAAAGAAGAAAACAGTAAAATGGCAAGTAATTTGAGGGCTGCTGGACATAATTTTCATGTACTTTTTTATTATTTATTTTTTATTTTTAAATGTATAGGAACAGACAATAGTATGATAAATATGAGTTGTAGCATAGTCATGAACGGAAATATAGTATGTTCGTGTTAATTTCATTATTAGTATTATGTTTATTTGAGGATGTTTAATTGATTTTTGGTATTCATGATCACAATTTAAAACAAAGATCCAGATCAGATTTTACTTAAAGTAAGTGGCTAAGTTTATTGGTAAACAGTTTAGAATAGAAGACTGAAAACCTACCATCTACTAATGAAGCTAAAACTTATTACTGCATAACTTCATAAAGAAAATTTACATTTCTCTCTGAAGTAGAGGATAGAGATGGACTTACTGTCAGAGATGTATTTCTGGACGAATGTAGTACCTACTTCATCTATGTTCTTTTCATTATTAATAGTTATCTTTGCAGTAAAAATATTTTAAATGGAAAAATACAGTGCCTTGAACAAAGAGAAGTGATTAGACAGTAATTTCTGTGTACTACACAGTGTATTTATTTGTGTGCAGACTGTATATTTGTGTACAGTATTTCTTCAGCATACAGTATTATTTAAAACATGGCATATCTGGACTGCCTGTAAAATACTTGTTTCAAGTGTTTTCTAAACTGCTTGCAAAATTTATCAAAGTTATCAAACCATGCAAGGACAGTAGCAAGGAAAAGAAAAACAGTAAACTATCTCCACTGTTGCTACTTTCAGTGACTATGTGGTTACCTCTGTCACAGGATGAATAGCACCGTGTAGTTAAGTGAGACCTTGGCTATATCTACCCACCACTTAATTACTAGGTGATGGTGGCATGTACTGAGAAAACAAAAGAAACACAGGTGAAGGGAAGGCTTACTGGTGAGCTTTGGACTACATATGCCTTCCTCTAATGGCTTAGGTGTGCATGGGAAAGAAACAAGGAAATACAGAGGAAATAACAACTTTATACCGTTCTAACACATTTGGGGCAGGAAGACAGAATGCGATAGTAATGTGGGTAATGGCCACTAGATGGCTTTGGGTATGTGGAAAATCAGAGATCGGCCTGAGTGAGGCCACTGCTGGTTCATGCTGACCATTCAAATTAGAAAGTACTAAACATGAAAACAGTACTTCCTGGAGTAACACACCCATGGAAGCCCAACACCAAACAGAAGCCTGAGCACAAGGTGGAACTACTACGTCTAACACCCAGGTTGCCAGACAAGGCTCGGGCAGGATCAGAATGCTGTAAGGGCCAGAAGCTCCTTGTGGGCTGGGTAGTAGGATCCAGGCAGCTCCTCCAAGGGTCCATCAGGGCAGGGCCTGGCAACAAGGCTGTCTCTTACCATCCCAGCCAGGAGCAGGGCAGCCCCAGCCCCAGGCATCGGGCACTTCCTTGGGGTCAGGGAGAGGCCAAGGTTAGGCTGGAACATGGGAAAAATGGCTGGGCAGGGCATGGCAGGGCTGTGGGGACCAGGAGACTGGCCCATCTGCAACATCACTGGGACTGGGACTGATGGCTCGAGGGGGCTGAAATGGGATCCTGGGACATTGGCAAGGAAGGGGGAGGCCCCAAGAGAGGGGGTTAGTGCCAGTAAGACTAGTAGTACCCTCAGGGCCCTGAAAGACACCTCACTCAGCTAGCATGAGTGCTGTGTTTCCCCGAGGTCATGGTGCTGGGCACAACTGAACCAGGCACCTTTACTAATGTACAAGTGCTCTTTACATATCATGTGTTGTGCTAGAAATTAAATAATTAGCCACTACTACAGTCATCCTTCTTAGTCATTAAATCTTTGCTGTTATGTAACTGGTATAATTCTGTTCTTCCAACTACCTCTTTAAAAATTCCCTCCATGAAAGTCTCATCCTGTCCTGGTTCAGCCAGGATAGGGTTAAGTTTCCCCAGCAGAGAGGGGGAAGGGATCTCCAGCCGGGTTATTCATACCATGCTGACGTCAGATCCAGGTGCGGGAGCGTGGGAACTTTTTCCTTTGTGGCTTTGGTCACGGGAAGCACAGGCCTGTCTGTAACCATTGCAGTATTTCTCTATATATCTTTTGTCTTGTTCACTGTTATTGCTTTTTACTGTTATCATTGCTACTGCTGTTGTTCAGATTGTTTATTACACTGTTATATTAAATTTCTTCTTATTTTACCCCGGGGTTTGTGCCTCACTGCCAGCCTGACCGGCTGAGGGTGGGGGAGGGGCAACGGCAACGTGGTCTCTGGTCCCAGCAGGGCCTAAACCAACACACATTCTAAGGCTATTTATTCCTTTCAGAAGAGGGACCATGGTTTCCACACTAATGTAACAGGATCATTTGTAGAGTATTGTGTTTATTCCAGCCTATAGGCTTCTACCCGGTGACATCTGGAAAACTATTTTGTTAACTGGGAAAGAGATAGATGTTCATATTACTTCCCCACTGAACTCAGAGAAAAGCCAGAGACAGAAGGTTCATAATCTTCATAAATTAGGTATCTAAGAATTAAGTGAGTGGTCGTCTTTTGTTGAAGTCAGTGGAGAATAAAAGTCATATTATTAGGAGATTAAATAATTTTTCACAACTTAAATCAGCTTCTAGAATTTCCTACTAACTACTCTTTCAGAGGCTCTATAATACCCTGCATGGCCTCCCACTGCCACTCCAAAGGTCCAGGTCTGTAGTAAATCTAGTGCCTTATCTGTCACCCCTAGCAGACATCTGAGATACACTAGAGTCTCAAATACGCTTAGACATCTATGTTCACATAACTGAATAGCTCCCAGTGGTGTCTGGAAAGCTACTTAGTTAACCAAATGTTGATGTCTATTTTAAGATGATCTGAACAGTTCTCTGAGCTTGAATTTAGTTGCTCACAGTTAAATGCTTAGTGCCATTTTTAGATGTCCTAGCATATCTGTGTGGAACTGGCAGATATGACATAAAATATGACTTGAGCTCTTCTGGAGTGACAGCTGGAGGTCAGATTAGATACTTTAAGGCATCTCAAATGGCACTATATGCCTACATTTAGTCAACCAAATCAATCTGCTAGTTCTCACTGCATACCAAAATTATCACTGTATTTGATTCTTCTGGATCACTGTTTTGCTAAGCAAAGGAATGTTCTTGGATATCTGATCTTGACAAGAAGTTAAGTAAAAGAAAGAAATATATTCTGTGAAAAGAATGCTCCCCACCAGTAGGCTAGATGGGAAAGAAGTTACACAATAGTTTCTGCTGGAAGTTACAGGGCTCACCCACAAATAAAAAACTAAACGAGCAAGAGTAACTAGTAAAAATAAACATTCAGTGGAAAAGATTACTTAAAATTGTAGTAAATTCTCCAATATTTGATGCCTTTACAGAAAGATCGTTCTTCCTTCTGAAAGACAGATTTGTATCTAATCAGATTTAGCTGAAGTAAAAAGATGAAAGCACTATAAAGACTTCCATGACCTTTGCATTGACAAAGCCAGATTAGGTAATCATGATTCCTTCTGCCCATAAAAGCTCTCTGTTAATCTACTGGACAAAGTTATACTGTAGAAACCTGTATCTTTAATAGAAAGTCTAATCACTGTAAAATTGGTTTGTTCCCCTGGGGAAAGAAAAGGCTTTTTCCTGAGGAAAATCTTGCAATGGTAAATGTTTAATTTCACTACCCACTGAAGATGCTGGGTTTTTTTCAGAGAATAGGATCAGTCTGGATCTTACTGTGATACTTCTCCTTAAAGAGCCAGCAGTACTTTAATTTTAAAATTTCTGAAGCACATGCAGGTTATCTATTCAACAGGTTTAAACTGATAACTCTGTTCACACAAACTGATGTATAGTAAATGATAAAAAAAAAATTACTCTTTGTTTTTATTTAAAGCATTTAATGTCTAGAATGTTTATAATTTCTTTTAAACATAGATAATTTTCTGCAGCTTAATCTGAGAATTTAATTATGTGACTGAGATTTCTGAGTGACTTGAAACTTGCCTTGGATGAAAACATAATAAGGCAGACTCTGAGTTGATAGAAGGACTATATTAATACCTAGCCTGATTAATCCATTTTGAATTTTAAGCACTTAAAAATGTCTTTCTCTCCAATTGCCATTTGTGCAAGGAAAAAAAAACCAAAAAAAAACCCAAAAAAAAAACCCCAAACCCAAAAGGAAATTCAGCTACCTTCTTCAGCCCAAACAGAAGGGCTGTCAGTCTGTTTATACAGTCATTTATACTGCTGATAGAAGTGCTGAAGAAAGTGTCTGTGAGCTGAAGGAAGCTGCACTCTGAAAGTGAAATACCTAGTTGATCAATCTAAACGTAGCATTTAGTTGAGGTGCCCTTTCTACCTTTAATATAGATCTCTAAATTTAACATACAACCTTACACTGAGAGTGCTAACAGAAACCAGAACTGCTTTTCTTTTACTAATAGGCCAAAATCAAAATATCTCACAATATTTTCCAAGTATCTCAAGTAAATGAGTCGTTTTTGTCACCAACTGAGAAGGCAAACAGTAGTGTTTATTACTCAGATTAATTTATTGAGCAGAGATTATTAGACTTGGGCCAAATATTTTCATTATCACCAATCATTACACCACGGTCACACGTTAAATCATGCCATGGTGCTAGATTGCTGTACATTGAAACACGCTATGTAGCCAAGGCTAGCTGTGAATTTGGAATGATGTCACATGGCAATATGAAATTTCAGGTCTATTGAGTCGTGCTCACAGCATTCCTGTGCAGTTGTGAGATGTGGATCAACTTTTCTTATCACATCAGCAGATTTGATAATTTCTATCTACTGTTTTTGTTCTCATTGGAAGATTCAGTATCACAACAGATTCAGCTACTAAACACCATAAATTCTTTTAATGTTTATCACTCTCTTCTGGACTTGCTCAATTTTATCCATGTCATTTTGTACTATGTGACTAAACCTGGGTGAAGTATTCCTGATTCGGGCTAATGAGTGCTGAGCAAAGGAGAATAGTCACTACCTTCTGTCTACTGATTACATTTATGTTGATGCAGACCAGTAAGCTGTTAGGATTCATTCCGCTGGGGCATGAGGAACCCCAAAAGGACCACTAAGCCTTCTGCAATACAGCTACCATGCAATGAGGCAATCACCAACCTGTACTCTACGGGGGTGGCATGTGCAGGTGCAGGACTTTGTATTTGCTTATCATGTAGTTCCTGTTGTCTAGTTCTACTGACCTGTTAAAACTCCTCTGGAACACTGCTATGCCCTCATGAATATTGAATGAACACACATACACACACATAAACCCACAGAGTTTAAAGTTGTCCACCAACTTGTTTAGGGTGTAGTTTATCTCCTCTCCTCCAGGTCATTGAAAAAGGTATTAAACAACATAGGACCCAAGATGGAGCCATACAAATGATTAACCATTGTTTTATCAAAATCTGAATCACCTTTTGTTCTTGTTTCTTTTTACAGACTGTGGAAAGATCCTAGAGGTAGAAAGGTTCAGAAAGTAAGCACCATGATTAAACAATTAAATTTGTGTAAGTTAAATTCTGGCAAATGTGAACTTTAAAATTTTTTTTCTTGATATCCTTTGGTAGGATAAGTATACAGGATGTATATACTTTTCATTACTGTGTCCAAATATTTCCTTGGGTAAGAAGATAAAATAATTCCAAATTAACCAGAAGCTGGTGATCTGTCTGTTTTGTGGATTTCATATCCCCAGTTCACTGTTGATAGGAAAGCAGTGTTCAGTAATGGAGCTATCATGAATTCTTTCATATTTTACATTTATTTGCATTTGTGCCAAATTGATTACATTTATGGCAAACTGCCTTTACCAAAATGCTGAACACATGCATATTCACTTCTACACTTCCCACACTGACAGCTGAGGTACCATCTTGTTACAAGGTTTTAGTGACCATCTTTACATTAATTGATTTTTTCAGATGTTTTATCTCATACTTAGTTATTTATTGCCTTTGTAGGATAACGTACTGAATTATCTGAGGTAAATTTCCTGATAAATAACTAATTAGTGTATAGCAGGCAAATGTAGGAACTGATGGCCAGTTTTGATGGTGGATATGCAAGGAACATAAGAATGACTTAGAAAAGTTGGTGACAAACTTTGCTGATAAAATTATTCACAGAGCTAAGGATAATAGCATCTGCAATGAATTACAGAAAGACCTCATTTTACAGTGTAATTTATCATCAAATAAATAAGGAAGATCCACTAGCGTATCAATATAAATGTGTGATGCACCCACATAGAGACATCTACATTTAGCCTTGGGGTCTCAATTTCTAAGAAGTAGAACTAAAGGAGTTAAAGACAGGAGTGACAAAATCGCTGTTGAAAATGAAACAGATTCCAATTTAGGAATAATTAAGAAGATGACTTTTCACCCAGATAAAAATGTTTTGGAAACTAAAATCTTATATGTATTCAAAAAATACATACAACATACAGGGTTTGGGGGGTCAAAGTATTAATTGCCATTAAGAGCAAACAAGTCATCTTAGTCTTGGGATGTCTTTGAGCTGCTGATAACTAGGAGGAAAATCAAGGACATATATAATTAGTTTTTTATACTTTTTTTCACAGGCAACATCTGGCTGCTGAATGAGAGGATAGGGAATGAAGTGAACCTCTGCTATGACTGTTCACATGATAAATTTCTTGACAATCCTTCATACTTTTACTTTACTGAATTGCATGGTTTAATTTACATTCATTTACAAAATTCTGTTACGCCTTCCTGTTGTGCTTACACTGGATACCCCAGTCAGGGAACCTGATAAGCTGCAAAAAAGCTGGCTCCTGCTTTCACTTCTATAGTGTCCTTTATATTTCCTCATGGCCTTTCTACTTCTGTGTTACAGAGAGATCTTTCATAGTTCCATTCTTTTCCCGAGTATACATTAATCTAGATTCTGTAAAAAATCAGGATTTCTCAGTGCTGATAGAAAGATGTTATTAAGAGATTTAAGATATGCTAGGATTAAAAGTAATGCCACAGATATCAGTGCTTTGTGTTGGGTATTTGGGGGTTGGTTTTGGGCTGGAGGGAGTGTTTGGTTTTATGGGATATGTCCCCTAAGGAAAAATAGTATACACATATATAATTACGTTAGATTTTTAGACTGTCTGTTCTTTCTAGATTTACATATTCTGCTAAGGTGTTTGGAACTATTGCAAAAATTAATCTTCGTTCTTAAAATCTATTGACTAATGACATTGAGTGTTAACCTTTTAGTAAGGCAAGGACAGCTTGTGTCGAACAATTCAATTATTTCTATTAAGATGTTACATTGTAATGAGAATCTGCTGTAAACTGCAGTCTGTATCATCTGGTTCTGCTACTGAAGACCAGAACCCCACATTCCAAAGAAAAACATGATGTTTTATCTCTGCAGATACTTACTACAGTCTTGTAAAGGGACAGATATTTTCTGTGCCCCTGGTGATACTGATGAAACCTGAGTTTTTTCAGTTGGTTTGCATAAATTTAATAAATCTGGATGTAGGAAAGTGCGAAATAATGCTGATCTGCTCGAGGGTAGGGAGGCTCTGCAGAGAGACCTGGACAGGCTGGAGCCATGGGCTGAGGCCAACTGGAGGAGTTTCCATAAGGCCAAATGCCGGGGGCTGCCCTTGGGCCACAACAACCCCCAGCAACGCTACGGGCTTGGGGAGGAGTGGCTGGAGAGCTGCCAGTCAGAGAGGGACCTGGGGGTGCTGACTGACAGCCAGCTGAACAGGAGCCAGCAGTGTGCCCAGGGGGCCAAGAACGCCAATGGCATCCTGGCTTGTGTCAGCAATAGCGTGGCCAGCAGGGACAGGGAAGGGATCTGACCCCTGTCCTGGGCACTGGTGAGGCCGCCCCTCGATTCCTGTGTTCAGTTTTGGGCCCCTCACTACAAAAAGGACATTGAATGACTCGAGCGTGTCCAGAGAAGGGCAACGAAGGTGGTGCAGGGTCTGGAGCACAGGTCGTACGAGGAGCGGCTGAGGGAACTGGGGGTGTTTAGTCTGGAGAAGAGGAGGCTGAGAGGAGACCTCATCGCCCTCTACAGCTACCTGAAAGGAGGTTGCAGAGAGCTGGGGATGAGTCTTTTAACTAAGTAACATGCAATAGGACAAGAGGTAATGGCCTCAAATTGCACCAGGGAAGGTTTAGACTGGATATTAGGAAGCATTTCCTTACAGAACAGGTTGTTAGGTGTTGGAATGGGCTGCCCAGGGGAGTGGTGGAGTCCCCATCCCTGGAGGTGTTTAAGAGTCAGGTTGACATAGCGCTGAGGGATATGGTGTAGTTGGGAACTGTCAGTGTTAGGTTAATGGTTGGACTGGATGATCTTCAAGGTCTTTTCCAACCTTGACTATTCTGTGATTCTGTGAAAGAATATATAATGATATACAAGAAATATATGATGATATATAATGTTGTAATGGTGTGAGTCACAGACATGCTACTGAAACATCTTCTTTTTTTTTTTTTTTTTTTTTTTTTTTTTCCTGTCTGTTAGTGTATGCTATGGGTCAAGGCTACCAAAATCCCCTCTAACATTAGGTGTTTCAATACCCTTTGGATATCAGTGCACATACAAACACGTTGCTTCAGCTACATTATGCTGACTTATACATATTATACATATTATGCTGACTTACAGATATTTGCTGACTCTGCTTACAAGGAAGTTAATCAGTTAAAATTTTCTAAATAAAGTTCTTCTAAATCTGCATATATGCCATGAATAAAGGATATAATTACTGGCAGATGAGGGGGAAGGGCCAATAGTGGAATCTAAAAGGAACATTAACTTCCTCTGTCCCCATTATCATTGTGTGATATGTATTCCATGTCATATGACAGGCAATCTACTATACTTTTCCAGAGTGTTCACACCTCCTTGCTAATCAGTACTCCACCTGAACTGAACCCTGCAGTGAACAAGACTAAAGTAGAAGTCTGTAATATTCAGAGTAAATTATAAAATAGAACAAATAAAAGTTCTTATATTTTGTTGTTCTTTTTAGATGATAAAAAAATGGAATGGAGTTTATTATAACATTGCATTAAAAATACAAGTGTTGCCTTTAGATGTTTCTTGTATACATATATGTATATACAATTGAGAGCCCATTTAAATTGTATTTATCATTGTGTAAATGTTTTAGTGCATTTAATTAAAAAGATTTTAATATGGTCAAAATTAAATTATGATATTGAAATTAATAAAATTTTTTAAATGGCATTTCAATTTGAAAAAAAAAATCATGATGTTTCTATGAAATATTTTGAATTTATCAGAACTCTTTTTTGTAATAGGAAAGTGTTCCATCTATATTTTTTCTTCATGGTCAATCAAGAGGATATAGTCCAAGTAGTCAAGTAACAGTAAATGTGCAGTAATATATTAATATGCTCTAGCTCCATCTAGCTTTACTTTCAGGGCAACTCATATCAGACAAAAGTTCTTTGCAAATGGCGTGGGATTTGTATGGTCTGAACTCATCATGTACAGTTTCATAAGTAAATCTCATGGTCATAATGAAACTTGATAAGGAAAGTACAACTTTCCTGTGATCTCGTAAAAGTTTTGCTCAGGGTCTGTGAACCCTTTTTTAATAGCAGACAAAATGCAAAATATAGATTATTTTGTATTTTATATTACTATTATTTCTCACCTAATTATGATATTTTAAATTTCTTAATTATGATATTTTAAATTTCTTATAGGCACTCTGATAGTGATACAAGGGTTCTAGCTCTATTGTCTGAACCTCACATACAAATAACTAAAAATTTTTCTACTCTTTCAGGAATTTTATAATCCATAAGACAAAAGTCCTAATCTTTGCTTCTGGAACCAATATAATTTACTTTAGTAGAGCTAGTATGGGAGTATTCTAATTATTATCAAGAGTATATGTTTTCTAAAGTGAAAATATTACAGCATCCCTAAATGGTTAAATAGGGCAAGGAAGCAACGGAATTGAGAGATCACACAGTGTTAAGATTTACCATACTCTACATTGGCCCCAGCAGCTCAGCTTACTCCTGTAAAATGGAGCATATTCTTGCCATTGTGTTATACAATAGAAGTTGGGCCAGTGCTCAGACAGTGACTTCATTAAAGAGAAATAGATAATTTCTTATGGAAGGAGGAGCTAGGGTGATTGACTAGGACCTGAGCAAGTGAGAACTCCTAGTGTTGTTATTGTCAGATAAAGATCTTTTAACATCATAGCATAGTTTATTTTTCTTCTAATTTTCTTAATTATTTAGGAATATCACAATATTGTAACTTTACAAACCATAGTTTGCCAACAATCAAATATGAGAACTTACAGAACTCTGTAGATAACTGTGATTCAAGTAGTAAAGATCCTTCTACCTGTATGTTTACATTTTCTGGATCAATTATCTTTAGCATTGTTAATAGTAATGTATTTCCCAGAAATAAATTTTTCTCTCTTATTCTCACAGGAAATAAAGAAGTGGAGGGACAGGCAAATATTTTGTCTGCTGCACTTAATGCAATAAAATCTGCAGAGCCTTTGGTTATAAGAATCCAAGTTACCGAAATGAGCCTTTCCTTTCATGACTTTTCCTTTTTCATTATGTTTGGGGATTCTGAATTGACCTTTGCCTCTGCTCGAATTTAATTTTACATGGTTGAAGGCTAAAAGTGACTTTAGTGGAATTCAAAACATGTCAAAGTGTGCTGATGAAGGATGCTTGGCAAGTTGTTTTTCTTATTTTTCAGGATGCTCTGAAAATGAAACAAACTCAAACTGAAGTAAGTATAAAGTTGTTTTCTGAATCCTTCCACTAATTTGATAGTGGGAGCACTGAGCATGTTAATGTGTTTACAATTACATTTTTGGAATCCTTAAAGCTCTCAACTCTTTGATGGAAAAACGTAGGTTTAACTTGGATATGTTGTCATTCTTCTGGAATTTCAAACAAGATAAAAGTCAGTGATAACACTAATGTATCCCACAGGGCTATGTTATAAATGTTTTTTCAGTCTCTGCTCTGAGACTGAGATGTCTCTATATTTATCTCAATTTTACTTAACATAATTATTTATAATATATAAATTTAGCAATTTACCTTCAGGTTCTACTCAGAAATAAACTGAAAATATACCATTATAAATATATTTTTATGCCATAAAAATATAAATATGTTTTATACCAAAACTATAAATTAAATAAAAAGTCTAAGGTTATGTGACATTTTTCTTAAGGGTCTGAATTCCACAGTAATGTTATTAAAGCACATTGCCAAGATAATACTAAGACTCAGTATAATAGCAAGAAATTTGTTTCTGACTAAGAAAAGAAACAGACATGCACATATACTGACAGATATATAAGTGTATATATGTATTTATAATTTTAGAATTATAAAAGATATATAAAATTACAATATATAAATTCATTTATAATTAAATTTCCCAATGTTTTAATTGATCCTGTGACTCCAGGGGTTTTCCTGTAACTTCTGAAAATGAACAGTTATTAATACAGTAATTTCTGCATAC
Source organism: Athene cunicularia (assembly GCF_003259725.1). Taxonomy (NCBI): domain Eukaryota; kingdom Metazoa; phylum Chordata; class Aves; order Strigiformes; family Strigidae; genus Athene; species Athene cunicularia. The sequence continues at coordinate 38,641,418 of NW_020799091.1, read as the reverse complement.
ATAAACACCGCTTCATGACAGAATTCAAAATATGTCATAAAAAAGATTTGTTACTCTATTCTAAAAAAAAAACCTGAAGCTGTGAACTGCCATATTCCTGCACACTTTCTGCAGTCAAAAAGGAGTGATAAAATTTGTAGCAGTATTCAGAGGTGATTTTTTAATTTCTGTAATTTAAATTTCAATTACACAGTTTTATTTTTTAAAATAAAAAAATCTAAATTACAGATTTTTTAAAATGTAATAACTATCCAGTTAATAGGTTTCTAATATGCTCAAGGGCATACATCCAGGACATATATGAAAGTAATTCACATGAGATGCTGGCTCAGTATTGCTGAGTTATTTCTCCAGAGAAATAAAACCCAAACTGAAACTTTAATTCAAACTAATCTGAAAAATTTTATTATTAAGTAATTTAAATCTTGTGTGACATAATGGACACTCTTCTTTCTGTACTGTCGTATTCCAAATATGTACCTCACTATGATCTAGGAAAAAAGATACATTTGAAACTACTCTTTTCCCCTCTACTGATTACTTTTACTTTTTTTTTTTTTTTTTTTTTTTTTTTTTTT
>NW_020799091.1:38585948-38640790 GCF_003259725.1 Athene cunicularia | reverse complement strand
TTTTTTTCCTAGCTATTATCTCCACAAGACTGCAAATTCTACAGAGCTGCAGGTGACTTTTAACAGAAGTGAGGAATGGATACAATGGATAATTTAAAGCAAGATAGACCTCAGCAGAAAGGAAAAGTTGCCTGCAGAGTGAATGTATCCAAATTCTAATGATGCTTTCTCTATTGGAGTTTCTGTCCTGCTCTGTTTTGAAAGATGTAGTTATTCTCCTGTACTTAATTTAATCTACCATTTCTGAACTCACTGCCAGATTTCCAGATCATCAAAATTATCATCTTAACATCTGCCTTTTTCTTCCTTTATATCATTGCAGAGAGGATTAAAGTTTTTATCTGGTACAGATCTTTGTTTTTCTCTGCCTCTAACAGTTTGGTAAGCAGCTTCATGCCATCCTGTTTTACATTTGCATTTGATGCCAAGGCCCTTTCTACTGATTATCTCAGCTGGAATGCCAGAGGGCCAGGGAGGAGGGGAAGGGTTTAGCATTTATGTCCTGCAAAGGAAATCATCTGTTATTCAAAAGCAGTATGTGGTGTTCAGTTCTCAGAATTTCATACAGAACTGTGCTTTTTCTCTTACCCTCTGACCTTGAAAATACCAAAGGAAATGGAAATCTGAGAAGTTAGTATATATGAAAAGCTCAGGTACAGAGATGTAAATGTAACTGATTTGAGGACGGGTTTATTGTGGATCCAGCTTTTTTATTTTAAAATATAAACTCTCTTCAACCAGTTATAATCCTTGACTTGTCTTAAGTCTGAAATGTACAAAATGTCAATACTGGTATTCCACATCATGAATAATTTTTATGTGGTGGACTTTTACCACCATAAACTTTCTTCTCATATCAAATATCCTAAAAAGAGACTAATAAATCCTTACAACTAATACAAACTGAGGGGTTAAGGAAGGGTTTGTATCTTTCATTATTTTTTAGATATGGCTAGAGAGCAGCTCTTCTTTTGGTCATGCTAAATAAGTTTCTAAATAAAGACAGTTTAACCTCCCATATTGGTGTGGGAGGATCGTAACACTAAATACTTCAGAAAACAGGCCTGTGATAATTTTGGTATTGATTAGTCAAGTGCATGGTGGCTGCCTTATTCTGTTCCACAGTACAGAGTTATCCATACACATTTTATCCAGGAAGACCATGTAGGTCATTAACCGTCCACCCATTGTCTTACTTCTGGATATGCTATAGAAAGCTATGAAATAAAGGAGAAGTTGAGCTGCTGCTATCTACCGTGTACGTGAAACAGTTTTTAGAGGTACCACTTGGATCAGGGTTGATTTTTAAATCAGCCCCAAGACAGGGAACTTAAAGTAATAAACTAAACTCTTAATCATCACTGAAGATCAAAGCAGTGGTCTGAAGTCTGAGGGAAAAAAATGTGCCACAACACCCCTTGAGATCCTTCTCCTGTGGTGTATTTGTTCTAGTGTACTCACACTTCTTGCCCTGATAATGTGGATAGGTTTCTATATGAGAAAGAAGGGAAAGAAGAAGCATTTGGAAGGGAGCTGGGATTAATGTGCGCTTATGTCATAGTGTGGATAATACCTGTAGGGAGGAACCTAACTGTTGGAATCACAAAGTGTGTCTGGATGGTGGTATTTATTTGCCTTGTTATTGAGGTCTAAATGCTGATATCACAACTGACTGGCTTAAAAAAAAAAAAAAAAAAAGAAAATAAAAATAAAAAAAAAAGTGTAGTAAAACTGTGAAAACATTTTGAGGAAGATTTATGGTCTACAGAAGATGTATGGTTGAAATTAATATATATTTAAATATTTAAGGCTTAAATGCAGAATAACCACATTGGATAAAGAAACATGTTTCACTGGGGCCTCTGTGGATTTGTACATGCAGCCCCTTTCTTTTAGATATTGAACTGCTTGTTTTACATGAGGTTAACAGGACTACAGAATAGTGTGGGTATACAACCAGCTGCGTAGATATGTGAAGACATTGAAGCATCATCCATAAACGATTTTGTATCATTATCTTTTTTATCTAATTTCCTAGGGGGAAAAAAATCAGCACTGCACTACAAATTCAGAACCCATGTTTAATTACATTTGAAGGAAGGGTTTCCTCACTAAAATGTGAAGGTGGTATTTTCAAGTGGATGGAGGTGTTTTGACTTTGAGAGCCTACTCATATGTATCTTGTTTAGTTCTCAATATCTTAGGACTCTGAGGCATTTACCTTTTATAGAAACAATAGGAGAAATGTATTTATGTACTGTGGCAGTTGGAGAGCAGTCAGGATACTCTTGGGTGTCTAAAATGTCTCTGGATAGCAATGTTCAGGCACCTGCATCCCACTCTCAGGTAAAAATTGTCTCAACAGTAATGTTAATAAATACATCAAATAGACAACAACATGTAAAAAGGCTGAAATTTTTTGTGTCTTCATGGCTATGCAGGCTGTATATATATATATATATATATATATATATATTAGGCCACACATTCTCCACCAACAAGAAACAAAAATAAAAATGTCACAGAGATGGAAAGAAATGAGCTACCATGCTGCATCTGTATCTCTGTTTTGCTGATTAAGGATACCAATTAAACTCAGACACCAGAGTGAAATGGAGTATTTTACTGGTGATAACCAAATAATGTAACAGTGTAATACAGAAAACATGCAGTAAGAAAAGGCAGAATAGTGCACCTAAAGCAACAAACAGGAAAATACAGGGTAATGCATCAAATCATTGCTACACGAGAGAGACAATAGTGATGAAGAAAGCTCCATCACCACTTGCATACGTTCCCATCACCCAGCCCCGCAGTGACTGGGCAGCCCCGGTTACAGCGAGGGTTTGGGGAGCCTGTCCCGGCAAGGGGGAAATCCTACGCGGTGCCTCCACCCACAGGTGAGGCTGCCAAAGTCCCTGTGAGCGGGTCCAGCCTGATATACCAGAGATCGACAGGCCAGAATAGCTGGCACCTTTGTTTTGAGCAGAAAATTCCTGGTTTCATTCTCCTGTTGGATTCCACCCAAAGTGTGGCCAGGGCTGGGGGGAGGGAACCAAGGGAGTTTCTAACAAGGACAAATACGTGGGTTCTCAGCCCCGAACAAGGCTAAACAAGGGAAGTTGGGTACATTCTTTCAGCATTTCATCCTCACTACTGATTATATTCTAGGACGCATCTTTCCCTAGCGAGCTTACATACTCTGTTAATGATTACAGACTAAGTCAGCAGCTTCTACTTGGGGCCTGTTGTTCAGGCTTCAGTATTTCAATGCTTCAGCACTTTTTACCTCAGCACAAGTGGGTTATTACAACTTAGTACAATACCTACAGCACAATGGTTATCAGTTATAAAATACACAGGATTCATCTATAGGTCAATTCTGGCTTGGGCTGGTTGTCCAAGCCTTAGCACTTCAATTTCAGAGTCAATTGTTTATATAAGAGAACATTGGGGATTAATGCAATTACATTCAATTATTCTGGTGGTTAGCTGTGCACATTTTCCTGTGACTTCCATGGGACTTGTCCACTTAATAGGTTTAACTTGCTTGTTTAGTTCATGATCCTACATTTTGCATTGCATAGACATCTGGAACAGAGGACTTGAAGGTTTGTTGAAAAGCTTGAGGATCAAGACTATGGAAAGTTAGGTTAAACCTCTTAAATGGAAATATCTGTCTCAACAATACAAGGAAACCAACATTTGTGAGAGAGTTTAAAGCATAAAATTTATAACATGTATGACTTTTAAGTGGCAATGAATGGTATCTGAACAAGCATCTTCCTCCTGTGACTATTAGATCAAGGCATTAATATTCTGATTAATCATCAAATCATTCCTATTATGAATCATTCTATGATCATCTACTTATGCCAACACTATCACTGAAATTAAATTGATAAGCATGACTTATATTAGAATACAGTGTTTAAAACTGGGAAAACACTATTAGTATTTACCTAAATTAATTAGAAAGTAAAATAAATACTGCATAAAGATTTTGTTCTTATTATTCATCTCCAAGAACACTTGAATGAACTAATTTGTAACTGCAATATACACTACAAAAGGAAATCGAGCCATAGTTATCTGTGCAAATGTGTTCTTATGTATTTAAAATGAAAAAAACCAGATCAGCAGTTCTGAAAATTCTGGGCAGGTGTACGACTCAGCAAACAGTCAACAAATATAATACTACCTGACAACATTGATCATTTCTGCATTACATTGAAAAAAATTTGAATTAATTATTTCTACAACTGATAAATATTGAAATTAACAAAGATATAACAAAGTACATAATAATAGCAGGTTTAAGTGTATAAAGGTATTCTGAGATGGTAATTCCCTTCTTCAATCAGCTTAACTGAATAAATCCTAATTCCAGTGACACAACCACAAAACATCTAATACAGCAAAACAGGGTAGGTTTTAGCTCAAAATGAACATATTTTCTCCCACCTCCAGCAGAAAAGTGGACATTAATTTGTATTTCTGACTAGTCCATTTATACTTATTCTCCTTCAAGTATTTTTTGTTCTTGTTGAATCCACGTCTCATGTTGTTCAAATAGACATTTTGTTTCACTAATTATCCAAAGACTTTTTATATCTCACTAAAAAAATCTTTACAGATCTTCCCATATACAAGGAGATCAAGGTGCATAAATGTATACATATATAATGAAACTGTATATTCTATACTGTCTATATTGTTACCCAAAGACTCACAGAAAGACTGCTTGTTAAAAAAAAGAAGGGGAAAAAATTGGGATACCTTACACAGGGAATAAAACATCTTGAACAGGACAAATAGGAGCTGTCTGCATACCAGAGTCTTTGTTGCATGATTCTGGTGACAGACTCCAAACTTTTTCCAAATCCTTACAGTCTATCTGGCTCAATGACACTACATGGACACTCCAGGGTACACATGGCCAATTTCTATTATCTCACACTGTGTACAAAACACCTATTTCATCTGTGTACAAAAAGCAGTCCTACATGCCCACCCCTGCACCTGCAGAAATAATTTCTACTGGTTATTATATGTGTTGGAAGTGCGGGAAAAACAAAACAGTGAAAAAACTGCAAAACACACATTTCCTTAACACATGGTGCCCAGAACAAACACAGGACAGCATGGAGATCCAGGGATCTGTGTTGCCGTGGCACCAAGGAGGAATGCAAAGTAAGGTGGAGGCAACGCAGTCCCATTCTTCCACTTTTCTCAAGGAATGTTTGACACGACTATGCAGATTTATCTCCTGCTCTTCCCCTTCTCTCAAGGACTGTTTTGCAGTACTCTGCAAACATTGTCTCTCATTTTTCCTCTTCTCCCACAAAACCTGTGCACACCTTGCACCAAGGAAAGTTCTGTGTCCTTACTTAAGAAGCAGTGGCTTGACCACAGTCCCACCCACTCACACATACATACTTAGATAAGCAATACCCCGAGTTTATATCTAATTTGGAGGGATGATACTCTGATACCAAACCGGAGGGACAGATCAATGGGGTTGTGCTCCTCACCCGCCCCCAGAAGGGACGCCTTTTGGTAAGATTTGGGCCCTCAGCTACGCCTAGTGATTATCCAAAAACCAAGTCTATGTGATTGCAATTGGGTTTTGTGTGTAGTGCTGTATAGCCAACCTACAGTGTGTGCATTTATCATAGGCAATCAAGAATCTGTAGTTGTTGCATAAGAATAAACCGTACTATTCATGAACCCGACTGCTTCTCTTGAATGCAACCAGACCTACAGCACATGGGCAGTTCGTGCATCTGGTGTCAGGCTGATAGTTAATGGCCCCAATTGGCATACCTGTTGAGATAAGTCCAGCTGCCCGCAGCCCTTCTAATCTCTGAGGACCTGCTAGAACACAATGGGATTAATCTCTTACCAAATTAATTCATCACCTTAAATGCAACAATCTGCATATAGTTTCATAATTTCTACATCAGGAACTGACTTGGGGAGTTTTAGGGATGACTAGATTCCCCATGCAGCATGTTAGTTAACATATATAAGGATAGAAATAGTGTCACCACTTGGCCTAAGCACAGCAGGAGCTGTTTGGGGAAACCTCCAGGGCTGTCTGAAATTCCCACCTGGAGAGCTCCTGTAACATTAGCTGAGTGCTTTGTTGTGAAGGTGATAGGTATAGTGGTGCTAGTCAATCCTCTTGTCCGAAGTTGGTCCATTGTCTCAGATCTATCTATTGCCTCATCTATGTAGAAACTAGATGCATAGCTTCTTGGGACCACTTAAGGAATTGGGCTAAATGCACTTGATTTACACACAGACACACAGGTACACAGTTGATATAATGTTAAGATAAACATTAATTTCATTCTTATAACACAGTTATAACTTAAAATTCATGGACCTTAGAATAATGCATTCTGTGTAATTTTAGATGTATGAAGAAACATTATCGGGAGAACTGCTAGAATAAACAGACATCTTACACTGTTATTAGTAGTAAAGTAGAAGCCAGTATTTAATACATTTAAAAACACTGTGAAGTGATTAAAATGATACTTCTGAGACTGAATCTGTTCAATCCTATATTCCTGACCATAATTATGGCAGAATTTAAGAGATATGTCTTACCTCTTGAATTCTTCAATACAACTGTAGTTTGAAGCTCTCTGGAAAATGGTAATTCATTATTTATGATAGATGAATATATGAAATATTTTTTTAAAGTAATGGCATAATGTGGTGATAGTAACAAATTATTCTTTTAGAGGCATGATACAAAAAATCCTGCATGTGTGTGTGAGAGACTGAAATGTCATATGACTGTCTCAAAGCTTGCTTGTGTCTGTGCAAACTTCCAAGAGAAGCTGCTGCGGCCTGTGAATTGGTCTGGGGGATGCTGCCCAGAGAAGCAGGAGTGTATTGAAGGATGCACCCTCCACTTCTTTGCGGTTGCGTTGTCTGCACTCTTTAGACAAGCCTCAAAGGGGCAGAGGTGTGCTGAGCTGGCCCCATCCTGAAGCCATTTGTGGCTCCATTGTGTAGGCCAGACCCCATGCACCATTGCTAATGAAATGACAAGAGGCAAACGTTCCTGCCCTGAAGCCAGATGCAACAAAACCTGTTGGACCAGAGGAAAAAAAACCTAAAGGCGAGCAGATATGCTGATCAGCAGGTATGATGAACTTAAAAAGGCAGCAGAAAATCTTGTTCTTGGTGCATTCACCATCAAAGCCAGATCCGTGTGTACCCGCCACCAAAGAACTGAAGAGTGAGGACCAACGGGACACTGCTGGACCCATGGTGGTGACTATTCTTGCAGTCCTATCCCCCATCCTGAGTTTTCCTTCCATCTGTCCTATCACTACCCCACTTTTTTATTAATAAAAACCTATTATGGGCATTCATCATTTGACCTCGTTTGTGCCTTAATCTCGCTCTTGGGATCATATCGAAACCTCCCCCGACATTGGATCGGGACAGTATGTAAAGATGTTACATATTTAAACTTCTCAAAAACTCTTTATTTTTCAATGAAGGTCTTTTTTCATGGGCTTAATAGAGATTTGAACACAGGTTTAATTGAAATTTTGCAGTGTCATTTGTATACCAGTGGAATGCAGACTATATTGACTGCTTTGCTGTAAATGTTCTAAAATTCTCTGACAAGCCAAGTCAATTCCATTATCATATTAACAGTAGCTGATAAGATGGGAAACAGAGAAGAGGTTTTATTCAGCTCTCTGTTAGTTTTATAAAAAACAAATTGTCAAATCACATAGAAATGTGTTGCTTTTTGTATATGTATGAATTATTTTGAATGTTGCCAAGTTTACATAACACATCTCCTATTATCTGTAAGCTAGGTATTATGGATTCTTTTGCATTCAAAAAGTTGCTTTCTTGTATAAATATTTAAGAAATTATTGAGTGTATTCATAGGACAAAATGCAACAGTTTGTAACGTTATAAAAACACATAAGTAAGGAGGAAAATTTTGCTAATCAAGTCACTTCCCTGAAACAACAAGCATCGCTTTGCATACCTCATATTGAAACATAAATTATTTTTCCTTCTTGCTGTACTGAAAGACTTTCTCAGAAACTTACAACTCTAAAGATCTTAATTTGAAAACTGAATTTATGCATGTTATGGTTATGCTTGTGCCACCACTGTACTTAAGGACAAATAACTTTTCCCTCCTTATGATAATCATACTCATTTCAGCCTTTGTTCTGTTCAACTAAGTCAAAGGCTTATTATTTTCTCTCATAAAATAGACTAATTTACTAGCCCTCTTCACTTCAATTTTCAGTTTATTTTCATTATATGCAGATGACCAGAGAGTGTAACTTGTTCTGACTTAGTCTCACCAGGAAATTGTGAAATAGCTTCAGTACTCTATTGTTACTGGAAGTATCTCTGTAATTTTTCTTAAGGTTTTCTTTTTATATAAGAAATCCCAGTTGTTGTCTCACAAATTTTAACAGCAAGTATTCAAGTGCTAGATACCTGGTCACATGAAATTTAGGTGAGATGAAGAAATACACATTATCATATCCAAGAATTTATCATTAGTCTAATTAAAACCTTATCAGTCTGAGCAAAGTATTATTAGTCCAGTTACATGGATGTTAATGCTTCTGCTCCAAATTATCCAGCTATTACATCTAATTTCCAATAATGCTGTACAGACACTTTGTAGCATTTACACCTTTCTTTGGTGTTATTCTGGCCTCTGCACTGTCCCTGTGTGTTCTAAATCTTTATAAAGAAAATAGGTGAGGTTTCAGTGTCTTCAGTATCCCAAGTTCTTTTCCAAGAGTAGAGTGTGGTTAACATTGATGGTTTCTTCCGCCTCACATAAGGTCTGCTTAAGGTTATTTGTGTGTTTAATAACATGGTCTGTTTACTTGTTCTTTATACTTTGTCTTGAAATTCAAGACATGAAAATGTGTTCGGTTTTATGTATCTTGAAGAATTGTTCTGTGTTTGTTATTATTAAAACCAGTTTTGCCCAGCTCTAAAGTCTGTATTCCTTCATTGTCCAGTAATTGACCATCTGTGGTTTGTGCTCATTCAGTTGGTGCCTTTGTCCTTTCCTTGTGCTTATACTTTGGGGGGACCTGTGTGTTTTCCAGGTCTCCTTTGCATCATGACATCCTTTACAACCTGTCATAATCTTAGAAGACATTCAATAAATTTTTATGAACAGAATGTGGTGGGGTTTTTTTGTTTTTGTTTTTTTTAATCATGAAGAAAGCTGCTTGCTGCATGGTGTTAAAGAGTGAGGCCGTAGCTCAGGAAAGAAAAAAGACTGATTGGGAAAAAATCATTGTGTCATTCACAAAGTCTCGTCTTGTTCTTACTTAAGAATAGATAAAAGGGAAATAACATTTTTCTATCAAGGTTAGAATAATCTTAATAACTAAATATGTTAATACTGTGGGTCTAATCTCAGATTATTTTTTTCAACATTTTTTTATTAATCTATACATCCCTTTTGACCTCTTTCATCAAATTATGTATCACCAGTGACTGTCAACTTTCCTGTTTGCACTGTCTGACTCTCATATATGGTCATAGAATAATTAATGGAAGTTAATGTGTTGAGTAAAAGTTGTTCCCTATGTATTTTCTTACCAGTGTGGCAAATTAAAAAATATATATTTCATGCTATGTAATAACATTTTTTATGTTTCTGTGGAAGTATGTAATATTTTTTACTTGTCATTTCATCTTTTTGATTCTTCTATATCACTTGTATCATGGGTTTTCATGGTCTTTTTGTTCTTTGCACTGAGTATCTAAGGACCATTCTGTATCTTGACTTTATTGCTTACTTACTGCTCGAGTCATGCATAGGAAATTAAATCAGTAAATGGCAATAAAGTAATCTTTCTCAGAAGTACCAGATTACGTTAAAGCAGATTAGATTAAAATAGACATTTCATATATTTGTTGTCACTAAAAGGCTCCTTATCTGAATTAGATGAGTCTGTTGGTTACATGGAATACTCTGGTAGCAATCTTAAAAAATATATGGCAGTACATTAGTCAACAATTGCCCAAAATTACCTGGATTGATTATAAGAATGACAAATTTTATTTAAGACTGAACAGTAGTACAGGGCAAAAATGCAACCACCACTTAAAGCTTTTATAAGACACAAAGACCAGCCAGACACCCAAGTCTTATTGAAAGTAAGTGGAACTGGTAGCATAAAATTGTTTATACCTTTGAAAATCTCTTTCATAAAACAGCTTGCCTCCAGTGATCAATCTTCACAAGTTTTAGTGTAAAGGAACTATTTTTATCTTAATGAAATATGGATATAATACCTTGCCTTGGTGATTTCTTGCATGTTGACAATCTTGACTAATGTTCCTCGATCCTTCCCATCCATTATTAGAAGATCTAATACAAATTCTTGGGAGATGTTACAGAATCAGATAGAAGAAACATAATCCTGTTTCCTACTGTAGTTTTTTATTCCTGAGCAAAGTTAAGTGTACAAGCTAGCAGATGGAGACAGTATATTCTTTCTTCCACTTTACACTCATTTTCTGTAGAGGCAAATAATCACAGTATGTTAGACACTGAAAAATTAGGAACATTAATTTACAAGATTGTATTTAATGTATGTAAAAGGATTTAAAGGTTTGATGTGTTGTTTCACAAATCAGTTTTATTTTGCCAATGTATTCAAACACAGTAACATGCTGAATAAATTTCTAATAATGTCTGGAGATTCACAAAGGAAATTGCATATGAAAAATATTTTTCCCTTGTATTGTGTGCAGTAAAAATATTACAGTGGGAAAAAGTCTGAAAGATGAGGCATTGATTATTGATATAACGTGCAGGCTCCTAACACAAAAAGTAAGCTGCTCAAGAGCAGAACGTCCATATAAACCTTGTTATTTTCTATGTATTGTGTTATTGTTTTGTTAGTAGCAAACTCACCACAGGGAGGGATACATAGTCATGCAAGCTAGTAATGCCTAGGACACATTCAATTGCCTAGCATGAGTCAAATATTGAACCTGTCTCTTATTTTTCTGTAAAAAACATGATACTACTCTTACCACCTTTTCATCCAATAGGTTCAGGATATCTGTAATGAAGGGCATGACAGACATAGGCTCACTTTGTTCTTGAATTCAAGGACCTGAGACTACATATCCATTGAGATTAACTAATTATTAGTCTGAAGGTTAGTCAGGAGAGAGAGGTATCCTCTCAATTCTTTCTGCCAAAGCTGCTCCACTATGCATAAATTAATTAAATATTAACTTGGCCTGTGAACATATGTAAGTCTGATTTTATAACTTGGTGCTTAGAGTACTCTTCTAAAGTGCAAGAGATGTATAACCTGTTTTAATTCTAATGAGCTTTTTATTACTGGATTTAAGTAGCACAGGGGTAAGAGAAAAAACAAAAAAAGAATCATAGAATCATAGAATGGTTTGTGTTGGAAAAGACGTTTAAGATCACCTAGTTCCAAGCCCCTGCCATACACAGCGGCATCTTCCACTAGACCTGGTTGCTCAAAGACCCATCCAACCTGGTCTTGAACCTGATCCCCAAGAAGGGGGCATATAACTTCTCTGGGCAACCTGTTTCAGTGTCTCACCACCCTCACAGTAAAGAAAGTCTTCCTTATATCGATTCTAAATCTACATTCTTTCAGTTTAAAGCCATTATCCCTTGTTTTATCACTACACACCCTTGGTAGTGCCTCTGCCGTAGCATATTTAAGAAGGGGTAAAAAACTCTACACAACAGCAGCTGGGAGAGAGGAATGAGAAAATGTGAGAGAAAGAGCTCTGGAGACACCAAGGTCAGTGAAGAAGGAGGTGGAGGAGGTGCTCCAGGTGCTGGAGCAGAGATTGCCCTGCAGCTCATGGTGAAGCCCATGGCAATGCAGGTTGTTCCTCTGCAGTCCATAAAGGCCATGGTGGAGCAGATCTCCACCGGCAGCCCGTGGAGGGCCTCATGCTGGAGCAGGTGGATGTGCCTTGAAGGAAGTGCTAGCCTGTGGAGAATCCATGCTGGAGCAGCCTCCTGGCAGAAACTGTGGCCCATGGAGAGGAGTCCATGAAGATTTTCTGGTACAACCTGTGGACCCTGGGGGGATCCACACTGGAGCAGATAATGAAGGACTGTATCCTGTGGGTGCAACCTTACCCTGGAGCAGGAGAAGAGCATGAGGAGGAAGGAGCAGCAGAGATGATGTGTGATGAATTGACTGCAACTCCCTTTCCTTATCTCACTTCACTTGTCAGGAAGAAGGAGGTGGAGAAATTGGGAGTGAAGATGAGTCTGTGAAGAAGGGAAGGGTGGGGGGAAGCTGTTTTTTTTTTAGATTTGTTCTTATTTTCTCATTATCCTACTCTGTTATTAATTAGCAGTAAATCAGTCTTCCCCAAGTCAAATCTGTTTTGATTGTGACTGTAATTGCTGAGTGATCTTGACTCATGAACTTTTTGTTGTATTTTCTCTTATCTTATTGAGGAGAGAAAGTTGACAGAGTGACTTGGTGGGTACCTGGTGGCCAGATGAGATTAACCCACCACACTCTTCTACACTGGCACATAACGAGATTCATAATCCAGGATACTTCAAATGACACTAAATTCTTATTTGAGACAGTTGAACTAAGGTTTACATATCTACTGCAGAGCATAGTAAAAACTTCTTAGTCCTTGAAGTAATAAGGAGATAGATAGATAGATAGATAGATAGATAGATAGATAGACAGATAGCTGAAACCAGTTATTCCCCTGTGCATAGGCATGTTATAATAGCCAGACACTGAGAACGGCAATGAACCCCCCTGAGAACCCCTAAATGGAGGGGACTTTGATTAAGGCTGTAGAGACATGTAGTATGATATTCCCATTGTTAATATCAGGCTACAGTCTTTGTACTGCTTTTGCAAGGCCTCAGGAATGAGACTTGTCAGACTGTCTCTGTCTGAACTTTTTTTTGTAAATACCTAGAACTTCATTTTCACATGGTTCATCAGATTAGCTATGGCTAAACTTTTTTTTTAATTTTTGCTTATGTTTGCATGGCAGAAGCATAGTATGGTATTTAACAGGAGAAAACAGGAACTATTTGAAATGCTTATAACTCTAATGTGGTGATGTAATACAGGGTAATACAGGTCTGTTATGAAAGCAGAAGCTGTGAAAAGCAGGAACAAAGAATGCTGTAAATAGGAGTAGAGGCAAGAGATGATACTGCCAGAGGCACAGGCTAGCATTGGAGTTACCATGACTTTAAACAGCTCACAAATAGTCAGTTAAATAATATACCTAGAATTGGATGAAAAACATCTCGGGGATAATGAAGAGAGCAAAGATTGTGTCTATTATTAAACATTTCTGTACATTAGCACTAATTTCTTCTTATTTTCTGCCTTTTCTTTGTTCTCTGACAATTGAATCTGAAGTAATAACTATTTGGATGAATTATGAAGATGTCAATCATATAAAAAATACATTCTTCGATATATTTTTTTTTTCTGTTTGTACACAAGATATTCTGTGAAAGCAGCTGATTGGTAAAACAAAACCAGTGGTGACTCATGGATTACTAACTGGCAGCTAAAAGCCAGGAAAACACCTTATGATATCACAAATGGCTTTAAATTAACAAAATACCTTGGAAGACTGCCCTGAAGAATATGGGAGCCCAGGAAGGCTGGACATACTTCAAGAGCAAAGTTTTAAAGGCACAGGAACAGGCTGTTCCCCTGTGCCAAAAAAAAAAAAAAAAAAAAAAAAAAAAAGCAGGCAGGGAAGGAGACCAGCCTGGATAAACAGGGATCTTTGGCTGGATCTCAAAAACAAAAGGAGAATCTATCACCTTCGGAAGAGGGGCCAGGTCTCTCATGAAGACTATAAAGATATAGTGAATTTATGCAGGGAGAACATTAGGAGAGCCAAAGCACAGCTAGAGCTCAACTTGGATGCAGCTGTTAAGGATAATAAAAAATGTTTCTATAAATTCATTAAAAACAAAAGGAGGATTTGGGAAAAATCTCTTTTATTAGATGCAGAGGGAAACATGGTAACAAAGGATGAAGAAAAGGTTGAGGTGCTCAACGCCTACTTTGCCTCAGTCTTTATCAGTGGAACTGGCTGTTCCCTGGACACCCAGTCTCAGGAGCTGGGAGATGGGGAGGGGAAGCAGACTGAGGTCAGCACAGTTGAAGAGGAGGTGGTCAGAGACCTGCTGCACCACTCGGATGCACACAAGTCTGTGGGACCGGATGGGTTACACCCAAGGGTGCTGAGGGAGTTGGCAGATGTTCTTGCCAAGCCGCTGTCCATGATTTACCTGAAGTCATGGCTAACTGGGGAGGTACCCTTGGACTGGAGGGTGGCAAATGTGACACCCATCTACAAGAGAGGCAGAAAGGAGGATCCATGAAACTATAGACCTGTCAGTCAGATGTCTGTGCCAGGGAAGATCATGAAGCAGGTCATCTTGGGTGCCATTCAAAGTCATATAATAAACAACCAGGGGATCAGGCCCAGTCAGCATGAATTCATGAAAGGCAGGTCCTGCCTGACAAACCTGATCTCCTTCTATGACAAGATGACCTGACTATTGGACGAGGGAAAAGCTGTGGATATTGTCTACCTGGATTTTTGAAAAGCTTTCAACACAGTTCCCCATATAATTCTCATAGAAAAACTGGCTGCCCATGGCCTGGACGAGCGAACGGTCTGCTGGGCCAAACACTGGCTGGATGGACGGTCCCAGAGAGTGGTGGTCAGTGGAGCTAAATCCAGCTGGCGGCCGGTCACAAGTGGTGTTCCTCAGGGCTTGGTGTTGGGACCATTTCTGCTCAGCATCTTTATTGATGATCTTGATAAAGACAGAGTGTATCATCAGTAAGTTCACAGATGACACCAAGTTAAGCGTGAGTGTCATTCTACATGAGGATAGGGAGGATCTACAGAGAGACTTGGATAGATTGGATCTGTGGGCCAACATTAACAGGATGAGTTTCAATAAGGCCAAGTGCCAGGTCCTGCACTTGGGCCACAACAACCACCTACATGGCTACAGGCTTTGGGAGGTGTGGCCGGAGAGATGTCTGGAAGAGAAGGATCTGGGGGTTCTAATTGACAAGCAGCTGAACATGAGCCAGCAATGTGCCCAGGAGGCCAAGAAAGCCAACGGCATCCTGGCTTGTGTTAGAAATAGTGTGACCAGCAGGAGTAGGGAGGTGATAGTCCCCCTGTGCTCTGCACTGGTGAGGCCACACCTGGAGTGTTGTGTCCAGTTTTGGGCACCTCAATACGAGAGAGATATCGAGGTGCTGGAGCGAGTGCAGAGGAGGGCAAGGAAGCTGGTGAAGGGCCTGGAGATCAAATCCTGTGAGGAGAGATTGAAGGAGCTGGGGCTGTTCGGTTTGAGGAAGAGAAGGGTGAGGGGAGACCTTATCACTCTACAACTACCTGAAAGGACATTGTAGAGAGGTTGGTGCTGGTCTCTCCTCACAGGTGATTAGTGACAGAACAAGAGGGAATGGCTTTAAACTGCAACAGGGGAGGCTCAGACTGGGAAAAAATTTTCGCAGAGAGAGTGGTCAGACAGTGGAATAGGCTGCCCAGGGAGGTGGTGGAGTCACCATCCCTGGATGTGTTTAAGGGTCTGAAGTGCTAAGGCTTGGACAACCAGCCCAAGCCTGAGATGACCTATAGATGAATCCTGTATATTTTATAACTGACAACCACTGTGCTGTAGGTATTGTACTAAGTTATAACAACCCACTTGTGCTGCTGTAAAAAGTGCTGAAGCATTGAAATACTGAAGCCTGAACAACAGGCCCCAAGCCGAAGACGCTTAGTGTGTAATCATTAACAAAGTATGTAAGCTCGCTAGGGAAAGATGCAGCTTAGACAAAATATAATCGGTAGTGAGGAGAGAATGTATCCAACTTCCCTTGTTTAGCCTTGGCCAAGTATCTGGCCTAGTTAGAAACTCCCTTGGTTCCCTCCCCTGAGCCCTGGCCAGGCTTTGGGTGGAAACCAACAGGAGAATGAAACCAGGAAATTTTCTGGTCAAAACAAAGGTGCCAGCTATTCCGGCCTGTCGATCTCTGGTATATCAGGCTGGACCCGCTCACAGCGACTTTGGCAGCCTCACCTACAGGTGGAGGCACCACGTAGGATTTCCCCCTTGCCGGGACAGGCTCCCCAAACCCTCGCTGTAACCGGGGCTGTGCAGCCACTGCGGGGCTGGGTGATGGGAACGTATGCAAGTGGTGATGGAGCTTTCTTCATCACTGTCCTCTCTCTCATGTAGTAACGATTGGATGCATTACCCTGTATTTTCCTGTTTGTTGCTTTAGGTGCACTATTCTGCCTTTTCTTACGCATGTTTTCTGTATTACATTGTTACATTATTTGGTTATCACCAGTAAAAGACACCTTTTCACTCTGGTCTGTAAATTTAATTGGTATCCTTAATCAGCAAAACAGAGTCACTTATATGAGATGTTGGGAGATATGGTGTAGAGGAGAACTTTGTAGAGTAAAGCTGATGGTTGGACTTGATGATCCCAAGGGTCTTTTCCAACCTGAACGATTTTGTGATTCTATGACTCTGTAAATGTTCATATTTGTGAGCAAATGAGTCAAGGCCCTTTTGACTGTAGTATAATCTTACCTCTAGACAGATAACTAAGGCATGCACTCTTTTCAGATACTCACAATTACTCATGCTATATTATTAATGTCGAGAAAAAGCTGTAGTAATACTAGTTTGAAATAGTGTTATTGTTAATTTATTTATGCAGTTTTCTTTTCTATAAACTAGTTTAAACTACTAAAGCCACTAGTAATGTAATTGCCATTTGCATGATTTGGTAAAAGCATGTCAATTACGAAATCAATGAACAATTTGTGATAAATTGATCCCCATGGTATCCCTGTAAATTGACTAACACTAAATATATGTTCCAATTGATTAGATCTTAAGATGCAGGCACTTGGCAGGGATGGAAAACTGTATGCATCAGGGTGGTTGTTTTTAAATCTAACATTCATAAATTCATGCATATACATACATACACACACATATAAATATATAAGAGTTTTGTTTCTGCTTTCTCACCTCCTTCCACCTTCTCCTAGCCATAATCTTCTCTGCAAGTCAATACCTGAGTCAAAGACAAGAGACATATTAGTGGACTCAAGAGAAGTACTGGACCTTGCAGTTTTTTAAACGCTGCAGGTTTTGTGTTTATTATGATTGTGGCAGAAGATTTCAAAGTGGATGCAGCATACTGCCCTGATATATCTGACTGGGAAAAAAAACCAAAAATCATACCTGTTTACCAGAAATTAGCATTGTATTCCCTTTTACAGGTGGGAATGATTATATGAGTCATAAGACCTTAAAAAATCAGGCCTTACATTTTCAAGGTCTGCCCAGTTTCCAGGATCTGCAAATAAAATACTGAATGCTTTAAGAAATTCTCAGAGTTTTATAGCTTCAAATGTGAAAACTGTCTGATAGCAAATAAAAAATATAAAAGAAAGCTCACTCAAATATTATTCCTCAAGGAGGTTGCATGCCTTCATTTTCTTTTAAAATTACTAAGATTTTTCTTTCAAAAAACCCCCACTCTGAAAGAGATTGAACTTCGAAGGAATTGGAAACCAATGAGGAAATGCAGTACTCTGTATGTAAATAAGCCACTCAAACATTTCTATAAATATCTCCCAGTCTACATGTAAAATAGTGGATTTTGGTTTTAGGAATGTTTTTCTTTGAAGAGGAAGATTGCTAAAAAAATGAAGAGGAAGATTGCTAAAAAACAACTCTCCCATCTCAACATTTTCATGTGTCATAAAAACTGTAAGTACTTGTATTAATCTTGGCAGGGGGAGAATCTAGCAAGACTGTACAGTATCCATTTTCTATTCAGCCTGAAGAGACATGCTTACTTGTAGTACTTTGTGCACTGCTTATGAGATCATAAAACCCAACACAATATTAATGATTAATTTTTAACTGGCAGAATAAAACCGTTCAATACAAATAATTTGATGCTAATCTAGATGCAAAATGTAGATGTAGATGCAAGATGTAGAATGTATTACAACAATTGTGTTTGATTTGAAAATGTCTTTTTCATAAAGCTAACCCTGGAAATCTTTCTGGAGTATTTTCATGCAGGAAATTCTTTGTCTCTTTCAAAATGGAAATGAAGCACAACTGAAGAATATCAATTCATTTTGAGAGGTACAAAATGCAATGAGAAGGAAAACTGAAATGTTTATAAAATTGCCATGGTGCATAAATGTGTGAAGCATTTCTGGTTTTGTGTTTAAATCATTAGATTCTCCTTCAAAGTCATATCATGTGCCTTTTCCGTTCTTCCTTTCTTTTTCTGCTATTTTAATAATATGGCTCTGGGCTACTTTTTCATGATTGTGACAGTTGTTATTAGTATTGATAAGCAACTACGATTAGAGCATTATTTACCTTTGAAAATAAATGCATTAATTTTGCAGTGCTTCCTGATATTGTATTCTGAGGGCACAGTATTACTGGAAATTTCAGCATATGTGCTTCACTAAAGGGTTAATTTTCCTCATCATTAACCTATTTGGTTGCTATAACTCCACTGTTTCAAAGGACTTCTAGTAATGAAAAACTAGAGTATAACAGTAGTTCTCAGTTAGCCCTCACATGGAGAAAGCAAAAGTTTATCTTTAAAAAACATAAATCATATTGTTCTATTTAAACTTTGAGAGGTTTTACATAGAGGTTATCAAGTCTTAACACAAAAGCATCCTCTCTTTTCATGTAAAATCAGTTCAATTATGATGAATAAAGTCAACACAGTTGGGGTCTGAAGTCTAATATGAAACATATCTTCTTACACACTCCTACTGAAGAGCCCCACTTGCTCTTGGCCTTGTGAATATTTACCACTTAACCATCTTACAACTCGTTACACTCGTGCATCTGTTACTGACACCAGCACAGACTACCAGGCTATTTATGAGCCTAAAAATGTTTAAAGGAGATTATGTGCACTTATTCTTAATTGTACATAAAAAGTAATTCTAAAAAGAAGGTTTTGGAAAAGAAAATTTTCATTGTCCAAGTGGGACATACACAGAATTTAATTCTGTCCCAGGAAGATTCTGAGGTGAAAGTATGACATTTTTATGCCTAGAAAAGCTATGTAAGGTTATTTTTAGTTCCTTTTATGGCTCCCTGTGAGTCTTGTATGGCTTGACTGAAGATAACTAAGGGAGAATGGATTTTCAAGTGGAAGGATACAAAATTAGTCCCAATACTGTTTTTTTAATTCTCTAACATAATTATTATGATTCAACATTTGAATTTTAGTAATGTGTAGAGTCCCCAGTCAGGAATTAGGATAAGCATGCAGAACACATTTGAAGAAAAGACGGTCTTGAATCCCCCAATGGATAAAAAATATTTTGTTCTCATTTAAGATGACCAACATAAATAATTTTTAATTTAGCTGTGTGTTAATGTTATCACTCAGATTCATATAGATCATTTTATGGTATCTAATTGAGAAACACAGCTTGCAGCTAAAGATGGGAAGCTGCATTTTTTTACTTTTCCTTTTCCCTGTGGTCTGCCTTCTTTGCTGTAGTACATTTTGTCACATTATGGATAAAACAGTAGAGAATCAGGCTTAAGATTTCATGTTACTTCTCTAAAATTGTTGTTATGCAGTAATTGTCTAGTCAGCTTTGAATTATATTCTTAAAATAGGGATAAATTTGACTTCAGGTGTGGGAGAGGAGTAGGTGTGAGGCCTGGGCATACATTTTTCTTGGGCCATGTAAATGTAAACAAAGGTTGTATTACTGTGTATGATATAAAGCATAGGAGAAATATATCTAAATGCCTTCTTTATTACATGCATTTATCTAGACAGAATGAGATCAAGAAAGCACACACACATGAGAAGGGTGGAAATACACAGGTAGTCATTGTGACACTGTGTATCTACATGGTGCTGTGGTGGATTGACCTTGGCCAGCTGCCAGACACCAACCCAGCTGCTCTCTTACTCCTACTCCTCAACAGGTCATGGGGAGAAAGTAAAATAAAGAAGCTTGTGGATTGAGAGAAAGACAGAGAGATTACTTACCAATTGTCATCAATGGCAAAACAAATTTGACACGGAGAAAATCAGTTTAATTTATCGTCAATTAAAATAGATTTAGGTGGTAAGAAACAAAAACTAAACCACTTTACTGACACCTCCCCCTTTTTTTTTCTGAGGCTCAAGTTCTTTCCCCTTCAATATATAGGGCTCAACTTCATTTTCCCTGCAGTGCAGGGAGATGGTGGATGGGGGGGATGCAACCAGTTCATTACAGATCCCCTTTTCTGTTCCTTCCTCCTCACATTTCTCCCATGCTCCAGTGTAGCTCCTCTCCATGCATTGCAGTCCTTCAGGATAAGTCTGCTCCAGTGTGGACTCTCCTCAGGCTCCTTTAGAGAATGTGCACCTGTTCCAGTGTGGGCTTCCTCCAAGGACTGCAAGAAGGGTGTCTGCTCCAGTGTTGCCCTCCATGGGCTGCAGGGCAACAACCTGCTTTGCCATGATTTATTCCATGGGCTACAAAGAAATTTCTGCTCTGGCACCTGGAGCATCTCACCCCCCTCCTTCTTCACTGACCTTAGGTTGTTTATCACTCTTCTTTTTTTAACTCACTCTTCTGTGTGACATTTCACCATTTCTTAAATATGTTTTCCCAGAGATGCCAGTATCATCATTGGCAGGCTGAACTGTGCCCTGCAGTGGGTCCACTGGAGATGGCTGAAACTGGCTCTGTTCACTACAGGACAGCCCCAGCCTGCCCTCGCAGTGGACAAAACCTTGCCACCTATACTAAATACAAGTGCATGGAACACACTGTCAGTTTCTTCCTGTTAATTATTAATAACAATACCTATAATATACCAATGCCTTCCTGAAGTATTATTTTGTCGGTCCTAACAGATTTTTCCCTCACCCAGTCATGCTGTCTGCTCAGTCATCTGTCTCCCCAGTTTTTGACTCTGACTTTCTCCATCCTACTTCCCTTTCTTATGGAGGGATCTTCAATGTCTTGTTTCAGAAGGGAGAGGGAAGGAATAGAGTTTCTCAACAAGGATGGAAAATCTATGAAAAATATTAAGGAATTAAATATGATTGATAGGGAACTTTCTTGAGCACTGAATTTTGCCTGTTGTACTGGTTGTGGCAGCAAGCTGTTGATGTCTATGGGAAAATATATTTAAGAAGTGGCAAAATGCTGCACAGCAGTGTAAGTAGTAAGGAAAAGAAAACAAACTCAACCTTGCAAACACCAAAGTCAGTGAAGAATGAGGGGAGGAAGTGCCCCAGGCACTGGAGGAGGGATTCCCTTGCAGCAGGTGGAGGAGACCATGGCGGAAAGAATGCATTTGTTATTTATTTTGCATTTCACTAATTTTACCTGAAGGAGAAATCCTTATCCGAGTTTTAAGATAGGGAGTTCTGAGAACTTAAAGTGCCTGATGATCTGCCCCATGGATTATAGTTCATCAGCATTAGACAGTATCTAATACAAAACTGAAATCAGTACAAAGATTCCAACTGTTACAAATTGCTTTGGACCAGATCCTTCTAATTAGATGTGTATTCACCTACAATGTCGTGATTTAGTATTATAGCAATATGCTTACTTCTGTGAAAACTACCAATTACATCAGTCATTTTCATTATGTTTTTACCTTCACTTACATCTCAGTTATTTCACTTAAAGTCTATTAATTCCCTTTTTATATGATGTTACTTTTTTTTTTTTTTTTTTTTTTTTTTTTTTAAAAAAAAAAAGATTTTATATGTCTATATACCCTTCTCTCCCCTGTCCTCTCACTCTGGCTCAACTTGCAACACTAAAGATTTTACTTCTTCATTCAATTATTGGTCCTTTTCCCCTGTTTTTTTCCCAATACCCACCAGCATTTCTCACCTTCTTCTCAACACTTTGTACTTATCATTTGATCCTTTTACTACAAATATCTTGAATGTCTTTCTAGTTTTTTAATATTTTTCTACTTTCTCACCTTCTTTTGCAGTTGTATTATCACACCTCTTTTCACTGGTCCCATCTCATAGTTCTGTCTTCTCATTTTCTTTCTTTTTAAAATCATTAATTTGGTGTGCCAAGAAATGATGACATAAAAGGATTAAATCTGAAGTGCATTGGATTTTAGAAGGCTTTTTGCAGCCATCTCCTTTTTGGATAATTAATATGAAACTCTTTCCATCAACTTTCTCAGGTCTATTTCTTTTCTGAATTTAGTCTTTTTGTGGACTGGATGAAAAGTAATTTAGGCCCCTATCTTCCTTTTTCATAACAAAAAGGGAGGGAGGGAAGGATAATGTTAAATCTCTGAGATCTTCATACTCACTTTCAGTGGAAGGATGCAGATTATTAACCCTACAGAACCTAAGGATCCATAATGAAAGCAAAGTAAAACTCTCTTCTCCCGGCATAAAACCTCTTTTTATAGTGCTTTTCAAGGAGAATACTTTCAATAAATACCATATGAATTTCTCTGTTCTTGTATTCTTTTTTTCACCTTTAGCAGGTGTTAATTCTTTTTCTGTGGATGTAGAATAAAGACAAGTCATTAACACTGACTGCTTAAGGAGCAGTTCTGGGGGATGAACATTTTTTTCTATATGCATGCATTTCTTTAAGAGTGTCAAATGGAGAGAAATCCATAGGGGAGAGTTGAAAGAAACTCACTGAAGCTAGTTTACTAATACATAGGTTGCAACATACTCCCTACACTAATTTGCAACATTTGATTATCTGTAATGTACTTCAAGTCCTTCATAACAACTTTAATCAAGTATATACTGTCCACAATAAAGATAGGAATGGAATTTTACAACTTAAAGTGTTTAATGAGCTGTCTTATGGATTGTGCTACAGAACCTATATAAAATTGTAGATGTAGAACTAGACTTCTAAAATATAAATACTTCTTTTTAATAAGGGGACACCCTGTGGGGGAGAAGCAGAGATTGTTCTGCAGAGGTGGGGCAGCAAACTGTTTCCCTTTCCCTCCCTCCTGTGGTTGCCCAGAGACAGAACTTGCCTAACTGTGCAGGTACAAGCTAGAGAAACAGAACCTTCTGGAACTATCTATTGCCTTTTCGTAAGAACAACTATATAAAGGCAACATCCCACATGTGTCTTTGTCGACACACCGCCTAGAAACCAAGCTGGCCTCTCTATGACAATGTGGGATCCAAGGGTCCTTTTCCTATCCCCTCCTCTCTTTCCTCTTTCTGCACTCTCTCTGTCTTGCATATATCTATGTATATAGGTTTTGTACAATCTGAATTGTGATCAGTTGATCATTAATGGATTGTTAGGAAATTGTTTCATCACCAAAGTGTCTTTATTCATTCCTTGGATAGTCATCAGTAGATTGTTGCCAAATTGTCTCTGTTCACTTACTAAAGCGGTCAAGTAATAAAGTCACCAGCACAATACTTCCTCTGAGTCATTGTCATGACTCGGCCCACCCTGCAGTTCTGCTGAGCAGAGACTGGCTCTTTCACTGGTATGCAGGATCTCGGAGAAATCAAAACCATGTGGGTTGAGACAGTGGTCTAGGAAAATATCTCTGGACCTGGATATCCATCCATTCCTAAGAAATAGTGGACATTTTCTCTGTTGACTTCATGCTTCTGTAGTGATTTTCTTTCCAAAGAATGCAAAAGCTATAAAATAGATAAATAACTTTAGCACTAAACATTTCCTAGGTATTTTGAATAGAAAAGTAAACAAACTGAATTCTGGTCTTACTGGTTGTGGAAAAACCCTAAATACTATTCTTGCAGCAGCCATTTTTTCAATAACACCAGACTACACTTTTCTAAAGGATAGTCTGGAAACAAAGCTGTACTCAAAATCTTGCTACAGGCCAAAGAGAATGTACAAGCTAGACTGAGCCATGATTTTTTGTTAGTCTACTTAGTGTTTAAGCAGTATAATATTCCAAACTGTCTAATTAGAACAGGAAGAGCCTTATTCATAAATTGTTATACAAAATAATTGTTCACAGTGATTACCCATTTTTCTGTGTTATGCATACCCTTTCAGTGTCAGTCTGAATCCTAAAGCTGGCTCACCAGTTGTGGTGGTTTAGGCCCTGCCAGGACTGGAGACCACATTGCTGTTCTTCCTCCCCCACCCTCAGCCGGTCAGGCTGGCAGTGAGGCGCAAACCCCAGGTTAAAATAAGAAGAAATTTAATACAACAGTGTGATAAAAAATCTGAACAATAACAGTGGCAATGATAACAACAATAACCAGTAACAAAAGTAAACAAGACAAAAGATATACAGAGAAATACCACAATGGTTACAGACAGCCCCGTGCTCCCCATCACCAAAGCCATAAAGGAAAAAAGTTCCCACGCAATACCACAAAATGGTCACGGAACAAAGCCGATGCATGGGTACCGACACCAAAAAGCCAAAGAGAAAGTAAAGAGGTTCTGCCACTGGACCTGACGTCAGCATGGTATGAATAACCCAGCTGGAGATCCCTTCCCCCTCTCTGCTGGGGCTGAACCAGGACATCAGTCTACCTCAGGCAGGATGAGGGTGTGGGTAATGACAAGTTTATAGTACCTTGAGGTCTTCCTTTAGAAGAATATGATGTTCACAAGGTTGGGGAGGGGTTTGTTTCTTCCTCCTCAGTGTTGGCATTGACTTGAGTTTATTTTCACTTTTTTTCTTATCACACTCTTGTTCCTTCTCATGCACCCCTAGCTGAAGTTCAGAAGCTGTTCAACAGCTTCTTCCAGCCTCAGCTGACACAAGAGTCTCTTGGGTTTTGCAGAGTAACCACTTTTATGTGTGAGACCTTAACCATATGTGGTGTTCCCAGGGCTTCAGTTGCAACAAGTCATGCAATATTCACTTGATTGCCAGGAAATTTTTACAATAAGCTAAAATTATCGCAGATCAAGCAAAAGCCAGACAAGTCCTGACAGCCTGTAATGCCACATCAATACAAAGCCTACATCCTTGTACTAGTAAAGGTCCCGAGGACTCCTCTGCAACTGAAGTACTCTTTATAAGGTACAATTTATCCGAACTGTGTAGAACAAGCTATATGTAAGCAGGATGTTACTCATCACCTTTATTTGTTTGTGTCTTGCACCTTTATGAAGGACTTAGAGAATTGTGCTGTGTTTGTTTGTGTGCAAGGGGTTTTGGTAGTGGGGGAGGAGGCTACAGCAGTAGCCCCCTCTGAGAATTTTCTCAAAGTTCCCCTGGCTCCAAGTCAGACCTGCCTCTGGTCAAGGCCAAACCAGTTAGTGATGGTGGCTGCATCACTGCAATAATGTACTTAAGAAGGGGAACCTGAGAGGAGGAGTTGAAGTTATGAGGAGGAGTTGAGGGGAGGATATCTATGTGAACACTAGGGTCAGTGTAAGAAAGGAGGAGAAGGGGAGAGGAGCACTGGTGTACTCCCCCTGCAGCCCATGGTGAGATGGCTGGGCCACCCCCCTGCCACCCACGGAGGTCCACAGTGGAGCAGATTCCTACCTGCAGCCCGTGGAGAATCCCACACCAGAGCATGTGGTTGTACCCAAAGTCCATGTCTCTATGGGAAGAAGCCCTCACTGTTGTAATTTGGCATCTCAGGAAAAGCTGCAGCCCATGGGCAAGAGTCATGCCAGAGAAAATTTGTCGATGGCTGCTTTTTAGGCATTTCAGATGCATGAGAAGTTGATAAAAACTGTAGACATCAGATTCTTTTTCTTAAAATGCAAAAGAAAATGTAAATGGCTGAAGGGCTGTCATGGAGAAAACTAGTACTAAAACGAGTAGGTTGTACAGAAAGATGGCTTTCCCCTGAGATAAACTGTGGTCCAAGTTAAATTACCCATCCCATTCACTCTGGGGCAATAGTATGATCATTGTAAAGAGCGTGGCTTTGTTTATGGATTGCCTTCAGACATTGTCCAAAGTTTTGAGAGTGATGTAATGCCTGGGGGCTGTTTACGTCGTGGATGTTAGTATTTAGCTAAATAAGTCTTTGCTGATCAGACCTGCAGATACCCTGCAACCTTTAGTAACAGATGATCTCTCCTATCATGCTTTCCCAGAACATGTCCTGGTTTGCTTCAGCTTGGTTGCAAGGACTAGTTTTAGCCAAGAAGTAATAGTGCTTTAAGTTATTTGCTACACTCCATAACACATTGTTTGGCTTCTGTTACCTTCCCACATTATTAAAGTAGGTTATTGCACGTTACCCTAGCTTAAATAAATATGCCACATTACAAAGAAAAATCTGCACTTAGATTAAAATAGTAAAGCTATGTTTGCTATAGAATTACAAAATATAATCCTAGAGTGTTTTGGGGAAAAAAGCATCCACACAGTGGGGTTACTCCAGGGATGAATGCAAGTCTTTCCTTTACATGATCATCATCATGTGAATGTAATGAAGGCACTGTTGAGGGACTTCATTAAGAGTGATATTTTTTCCTTTCAGCAGTAATGTGAGGAACTTTAAAACTACATTATAAAATGGAGAATCAACCCTTTCACACACACTTTGTGGGTTAAAGCAATCCAATAAGTGGGAACAGCTGTGACTTTAATCACATAAGAAATAAACCCTTCCATTACGCCCTGCTGAATGCAGAGACAGAATGCAATAACTAAACACCAAAAGGCAGGAGGCAATCAGTGGGGTATTTATTTCCTTTTATTGTTACATGATATGCTAATTTCTGTTAAAGTAATGTTCATTTTTAAGAAATTTATTATTGACTTAGACTCAGTTAAGATTCATCATCAAAATTCTAGTAAGTATTTTTAAGTCATATAAAGGTTAATATCTTATTCTTCAACAGAATCTTAAAACCTATCTTGCCTTTTAACACTTTATACATTAACTTAGGCATTTTCTGAACCCAGATTTGCATTGTCTCAGTTACAATAAATGAGCAGAAAAATCACTTGGAACTGTAATATGTTCTGCATATTTCTTAATCTCCAAGACTTGCGTAAGAAAATAAACCTTTCCTTCATAAAGTTATCAAAAAGGAGATTAAATATTTACCTGTGCAAAGCCAAAGTAGAGAAATGGTTTATTTTTTACAGATATTAAAGAGCAGGCTTGCTGCATTTAGTGAGTATTTTTACATAATAAAGTTTGCAAAATAAGGCTCATATCCATAAATGATGGAATTGCTCTGTGTAACAAAGAAAAAATTAAATTTTTTTTTTTTTTTAAGATAGAAAAAACATGGTGTAATGAAAGCTGAGTTTGTGGGGATGGTAGAAAATGAAAGAAGGAAGTAACGTGTTAGGAAGAAACTATATATTTGATAATTAACCACAATGCTTAGTAATTTGTATTTCATTTGTATTCTACTGCAGATCTCTAAAATTATTTTCTTCTGTAATTGTATTTATGCCAAGTCTTAAAAATGAGGAAAGGAATGTATAGAAACACAGGCAGTGGCATTCATCCCAACTAACTTTAGCGTGCTCTATCTGAGATAGATTGGGGTTTTGATATAGATATGTTCTCTTTATAATCTGTCTTCAGTGCAGCACTAATATTAAAGTTAGGTACCTCAGATTTAATCTTATTCTAAAACATTTGAAGATGTATAAATCAGGTCAGGCAAACTGAGCTCTAAAGCAGTTATTTCTCTCCATGTATGAAAACTGAACCCATGGAATCTAAATCAGGTAAATCCCACGCTCTGTGATTTTTATCAGCATCAGAAAGTAAGGCTCTGGCAATGCTAGGAAGAGACTTTCTAACATAATTATTTATGTCCCAGTGTAATATTTAAAGTAGGACATTGTACTGGAGAGTGAGATTAGATTTGGCCTTGAATTGCAATATCATCTCAGCTCTTACATGAATTAAGCCTGTTCTGTTACCTAACAGAATTTAAATTTTAAAGAAAATTTATGGACAAAATGATCCCATGAAGTCCCTTCTACCTGAGAAGTTTTTAATGAATTTTTAAATGAGTTTTTAATGAATTTTATATATTTGAGATTAATTGACAATATCTGTATCAAACATATGAATTAATGCTAAAAGCTTAAAGGGACAACTACATAGGAATAACAATGGCCAGAAATAATCAAAAGAAAAGATCTATCAGCTGAAAAAAGTTCATGAGATTTTCTCAAGTCTGACAGACTCCTGATAAACTGGAGAAGGTTTCTGCTCAGTGATGGGTCTGCGAGACAGACTGAGCAGCTATGCCAGAAGCAAGTCAACGGAGATGAGGTTGTGAAAGCTCTGGAGGACTGGTTCTGACAAAGGTTGGTTGAATAATAGGTGTTTCAAGGAACAGAAGCTACTAACATCTGAAAAAATGTGGGCAGACTATAGTAGAGCACATAACAGGAACATATCTTATTGGGTGAAATTCATTTAATTCGGTTTCAAACACTCGCAGTATTTATGTCTGCCAAGCAAGATTTCCTTCATGTGTGCTGACAAGAGACAGATACTTTTAGGGAATACCTGACCTACCTTAGAATGAAATAGTTTCCTGGAGTATCATTAACTGTAAAGAGAGCCTGTCATGAGTAACCTGAGTATGAATGCCTTTGTTATACATGTTTAGTTTTGGCAACATTTATCCAAGCTATCAGTTTCCCCATTTGATAAAGTGTGAGTAAAGAATTTTCATCACCATAACAAGGCCAAGAAGACATCTCTAAAGTAAATTTTACCCATCATGATTTAACAAGTCTTGCACATCAAAGGACATGATATCTTCAGAAGATGTCCTTCAAAAATCTTTATAGAGTACATAAAATTTACATATCAACCTGACTAATGTCCAGATAGTTTTCTTCTATTGTTTTCAAAAGCTTGAGGTGTACAAACATACTTTTCCTTTGGATCTTATTTCTTCATTTCAATATCTTTTGTCTATTCAGGTAACATAAATAGCTCTCCTTCCAAATCCGTGGATATTTGGCCTGCTTGAAAATTTGTATCTCCTTACTTTACATTTGTCTTTCCACGTCCTTTTGGGTTTGTGCTTGGGGATGAATTTCTTACTTCTTTATTTAATGAAAATATGAACTATATCAATCAAAATGTATAGCTCCCTTGTGCCTTACTTACAGCTTTAGGTTATTGCTATCTAATTTTCAATTTTCCATTCCTACTAGCCCATCTCCATAGTATTTTTTTTTTTTAATTTTTTTTTTTTACCGAGAGAAGAGGGTTGGACACTAAATATATCAGTGAGAAACAGTGTAAAATTTTCTAAACTTTTTAAACAAATATTTTCAATAAGAATTATTACTTTTAATTATTTTTGTTGTTGTTGCAGAGATACTTTGTTAAACATATGGAAATAAGGAATCCATTAATCATTTCTATAGTAAAATTTGTTCTACAATTTATTGATTGTCAAGTTGATTTTTTTTTTCTTTCTGTGTCAAGTGCCATCACTTTTCTGCTGCATGCTGGATATCTACAGTGCTTTCAAGGAATCTGCAGTTCTCTAATGAAATTTCTCTGAGCAATTAGAATCAGTACCCCTTTTCTTAAATTTTGAGTAAATAAAATATGGGTTCTGTAAATGTCTGTTTTCTCCCTATATTTATTCTCTGTGACAGAAAACTTGAATGGGAGACAGTTATCAATTTTTGTTTTCTCAATTTATAGGAGCACACATTTGCAGTAGCAGCTTATGCCTCAGTTCATGTATGAGCATAATGAAAACTGCTGACTGCCTTTCCACAGTGCATTGTCTATCCTCCAGCTTCTTAGAACTAGCATGAAGGATCATGATGAAGCAATGCTGCAGTGTCAGGGATGTATGAGTTCCAAGTGATGCTTAGGGAAGCAGGAGACAGCAGCAATGCAATGCAGGTGGGATGTCCATTTTCCTGCAAATTTCTTCAGTAAATTTGAAGCAGCATTAAGATCTTTGAGTAAACGCTACAGTTCTAAAGTAAATTGAGTCAGACAACTGGAAAAAAAGATGAAGGTACTGACTACCTTTAACTGAAGAAGATATTGAAATGGAAAAAACGCTGACCCTTCTACTTTTCAGTCACTAAATACCTGTGTTATAACACCATAAAAGTCTCGTGCTAGACATAGCTGTCTTCCAAATGACATGACTGACCTTAGCATTTTAAAGTCAGTGTGTTTCCTCTGACTCCAAAGGAAATAAACAGATTTACTGAAAATAAGATTTTTTTAGATGTTAACCATTTTATTCTGGAAAGGTCTAAAATGCACCTATCTTAGGAAAGGGTATAGACTCAAGCAAGTTTTGGTAGACATGACAACTACTGAGTTTTATCTTTACTAATAACCTCTATGCATAAGTTCAGACCATTAGTTTTCTGAAGTTTTCTTCTTCAGTGCCAAAAATCTTCTGTATGAAAAGCATGAAACTATTAATGGCACAATTATGACAGGATCTTAAGGCAGTCGGCCAGATGCCATATTCAACTGACAAAACTATCTATGTTCTTCCTCTGTGTAGACAGTATCGTGAACTCTAAAGGATTCAAATGAGAGTTTGCTCTATATTGTCAATCAGCCATATTTTGTCCTCATACAAAAAAAAAAAAAATCAAGTTCAAGAGTATATTTTGAGTAAACAGATGGAAGCTGTTAGGAAATAAAGATTTAATGACTCTGTAGAGGTTTCCAAGCCAGTTTCCTTGGTAGAGGAATGGAAACAGCTATGTGAAGGCTCTTATTCTCACTTCTGGGATGTAAAAGTAGTAGGATACTTTAGATGTGAAACTTTCCAAACTTAGATATCTGCAACATAGATATCTAGAGCTAGACTAGAACCCTTAAATCTACATTCAATATTAATGGAGAGAAATAAGTGCCCTTAGAGGCAGTTAATCTGTTCCAATTTAGAACACTACTCAGGCTGAGTCCTTCTTAAAAAAATGCCTTTCTCTCTGCTGAGTGTAAAAGGAATTAGGACTTAGAAATATGTACTATGGTATGTTCCTGCAACCCAATTACACTACATCACTAGCCTTAATTAGTCATGAACTCAAATAAGTATGCAGGTCAAATTTAACAAAATTATACCCAGAAGTTTGAGATTACAAAAACTATCAAGTGTAAGCAAGACTAATAACAAAAAAGAAGAAGAATTTGCTGCTGAATTATGGTTTCCTTATTGTGCATCAATGAACTTTTAAGTTAAATGAATTATACTAGTTTAAATTAATTCAGGATCTACAGTTAATCAAATCAAACTTTAAAAAAATCTTCAAATATTCATTTGTTTGGGAATTTGTTTTTGGTTTTGTTTTATTTTGGGGGGGAGGGTGTATTTTTTTTAAAGGATGGAATATTACCAATCTTGAGTTACAGATTTATCCTTCAGGATAAAAAAAAAAAATCCATAGTCCATACTTGAAGTTCTATTTTGCTGCCACTAGCTATGGAATGAAAGAAAAAATGCAAGCCACCACTAGAACTCATTGGTTAGAAGCCAATCTGATACATTTAATTTTAGGTAACAAAGAAAAAGTAACGATTGCTAATTAAGGTATACTTAAAAGAAATTATACTACAGTTCAAAATAACCGAAGAGCTTACATTTAATTTAATCATAAAGAGTAGAATTTTTCAAAATAATTAAAACACAACATTAGACCTGCTCTTCAGCCAGCATAAATTTTATTATTTCTGTGGCAGTTTAGGAATCTAGCTGAAAGTCTAGACTAATCTTATTAATATTCATAATTTACATCCCTACTTTCTCTTACAACATTATTTATAGTCTTTTTAAATTCCTGGTTTTCCTGACATTCTTAAGATAGTCAGTAAGTAATCTCTCTGTGGCTTACCAAGCAAATGCTTCTCAGTTTCAGCTGATGGATTTCTTTACTTTTTTTATGACTGGATGAGAATTTTTACATATATGTCATTTCATCAGAGCAAGGCAGTGCCATTTTCCCCCTTTTTTCTTTTGCTATTTGACATTATGTCAGAGGTATCCAATAAATGTAAAAAATAGCAACCTATTATCAACTTTTTCTGAAGTACTTACTCTAAGTTTCAATTAATGACAATCCTGCCACAGAAATACTCTCCTAGTTACTGTTCAGATGCTGACTATATAAAAAACAGTTTTTCTTTGACTTTACAATTCATTTAGAGCAAAGCTGAAAAATTCCTGTGCAGAGGAAGTGATAGGCTTGCCTCTGAAGAATAACATGCATTTAGCAGCATCTCTCTGTGTTAGCTGTCTTAACTGTGTATGTTTAAGAGATCCTTCTGGATGAATGTATTAATTTCTGTAAACACCCTGTCCTTTCCCATGGCCAGATTTGACTCATCCTAGATAGTATAATCTGAATGGATTTATATAACAGAAAAAAGATGCCATCCAAAGTGAGTAATAGTCTCAGAAGTTGTCCCTGAACATTCAGTTTTAACACAAGTCCAAGTACTTTATTCATGTTAACAGGTCTTCTCTAATGAACTACTGCTTTAATTAGGTTGTGTCAGAATACGTACCATCTGAGTCACTGCGATTTTAGAAAGATAGTGATTCTTTCTACTACAAAAATTAAAATTATAACTTTGCTTTAGAAAATTAAGATCCAAAATGTCTGATGTTTTAGAGAAAGGTCAGGATTCTTTCCTTTAGAAAACAGTCTTTATTGTAGCTGGAATTAAAGAAAATGTTTATTAAGCTCCAGACATATGGCATAGATTCAAAAACTTCTAGGATGGAGCTCTGATTGGTAGGTTAATATTCTAATGCAATAGATTAATCAATGTAAACCACATAGCTCAGTTGAAACTGCTGTTCCAAATTGCCAATTTCATCTTCATCCAGCAGAGAAAATGCCAACCTTTCTTTCCGCAGTAAAATGTTCTTGTTATAACAACGAAGCAACTCCAGAGTTACTGTTATTGTGAAACATCTGGTAACTACAAGATGTAGCTCCTGTGTGATAATCACATCCCTGTAAAATTAGAACTTACTGAACTTTGTTGTATTTCATGTTTTGTAATACTCCTGAGTGTGGTTTGCTCATAATTCCGTAATCACTTTGCCTCTGCACCAGAAATGAAACCACAGATGATACACTTTGCTATAATGGCCACCGCTTAACATAAATAAATGATCAAAATAACAGTATTGTTCATATAGAAAATATACACAATAATAAATAACTTTAGCTTTGAAAATTGCTGGGAACACACTAAAATAGGTGGAGAAAGCCTCATTATGGACATCATTAAAAATAGAACAGGACATAGAAAAGTAATAAAATAAAGCATTGCATTTCCACAATGCTACTTTTATTGTGAAATTTGAATTGTTTAATCTTTTTTTACCTGTTAGAACATTTTCTTCCCATAATAGTAAAGTGGTCTGGAACAACTTTGGTATAGTCTTTTCCTTCAGCAACTTAAAAAAGAAAAATAAAGTCAGAAAATGAAATTCTATATTTTGATAACACAGCTAAAAGAAACACGAATATCTAAGTAAAGCATAAATCACCTAAACAAAAATTTTTAAAAGAGAGAGAACTGGAACTTCATACCTGTAGCTTTTCTTAAACCATTTTTCATTTATTTTTAAACTATCTGAAAATGAAATGGGAAGTTTTTTGACAAAACCAGCTCATCAGAGTGGAACAGTGCCTGAAATTATTACAATAGTCACTGTTGCTCTCTGAGAACCACTTACCCTCTCATCTGATCTAAACAACTCTTAGAAAAATTATTGAGTCAAGGAATATAAGAGATAGTACTGGGCTTACAAACAGATATAATAAATAACTCACTAGAAAAAAATGTATTTTTAGATATTTATCACTGTATAAAAAATAAGAAATTTTGGAATCAGTTTTTTAAAAAATGAATGACTGCAGACGAAGTATAAATGACACTTTCAGACATTACTGTACAGGAATGACTGGCAATCCTAAGGTAGAGCAGAGGTATTTGTGGCAGGTAGTGTTAAATATTTAAGGGTAGTTTCCCCAGGCATACTTCTGCACCATCATTTACTGCTTCTATTATGTACTTCAGGAAACACAAAATATAAGTAAAGGAATTACATCTTAGTCTTACAAAAAAAAATCCTACTGAATCATATGCGAGTAGAATCAAATATAATTTAAGCAATGTTGGCAGAAATGAGTGGTCTCCTGTGATACCACTTCACTAGCCTGTTCTGATTCTCTGTGTTCTGCGACTTGCAGAGTTATTTCCACCAGTTCTAATGCTATAATTTTGATTTTATATCATTTAACCACCATTTCACATTCACTTGCAAAAAAGCCTATGGTGATACAGGTCTTCTATCACAGTGATATTCATTCTCTATTTTACAGCCAAACAAATACTAGCAACAGTGATTTATTTGTATTACATTAACAGACATGCTTGGGTTGTTTTTTGTTTGTTTTTGTGTTGTGTTTTTTTTTTATTTACTATACTTTTTTTTGTATCATTGTTCTATACTTCTAATTGTGTGGTGGAACATAGTTTACACAGGTCTAAGTATTAAATGGCATGGTTACAGTGGATTGAGTCAGCTCTTACCCTGGCAACACTGTGGCCCACTATAACTTTACCAAGCACTGTTTTGGTAGAATCTGTCTGAGTTTCTTCTTAGGCTAAGCAGACAGTGGTCATGCACATGCCAGCAAGAAGCCTGGCACCACAGTACACAAGAAGAGGAAATACACTCTGAACAAAATAAACTTTGCCTGTACAGTAGCCCTCAGTGAGGGGGAGATTCCCACCAGCTAAAAAGCTTTGGACCTGCAATTGCAATGTGTAATTTGAAAAAAAAAAAAAAAAAAAAAAAAAAAAAAAAAAAAAAGCAAAACCACAACAACAACAACAAAACCACCAAAGATACAAGAGAAAACCAAAGCAACAACCCCCCTTCCATACACAAACGTTCTATGTTGGCTTGGTAGGGCCATTTCCAAGGCCCAGTGCATATGTAGTGTACAGTAATAGCACATTTGGCACACAGGAAAATGATCTGTATTATCTCTACTTAGCTGTCATTCCTTATACAGTCCTTCTGAACAGCTTTGCACTGCTGTGAAGGGAGGGCTGTCATCAGCATGAATTGTAGAAGGTCAAAACTTCTCCTGTGTCTGTAAAACCTGTTACTGCACAGTACTGAATACAGCAGAAGGTAACATCATAAAGTAAGAAGTTTATACTTCCTTTAGCAATACACAGGTTTTTTTTGTTTGTCTGTCATAGTGCAAGAATGATATATGTATGGAAACAATGGAAATTTGTCTGGTGAGCTTAATGGGCAATATGTTACTTTTTGCAATAGTACTTCTGTACCATATGGCACACTCAAGTGCTGGAGTCTCTTCAGGTGGAGGTTTTTTGATAGTCACATGTATCAAAAGTGTCAGAAACAGTCAAGTGTTCGCTGATCTGGAGTAAATATAGCAAATGACATTGTTTTACTGGGTTTTTTAATTGAGGTGTTATGATGTTAATGGGATATAAACTTACTCTGTACAAGTCTGTGGTAAACACCTTAGAAAATTGCAATGGACAAGCGTATATATTCCCAGCAGGCTGACGTGGGGCAATATAGTGAGCACCTGGTAAAAAAACAGTGTCTTCTGCTTCTCCTCAGCTTCTAGCACTTGGTAGAACAAATGCAGCTACACAGACAGTTACTGCTCAAGCATGCAAGCACCCAGGTTTCCAGCTACGGGACGTGTGGATGGATATTTCTAGAAGTGGACTGTGATTGCAGCAAACTTGTGGGAGGTCTGATGAGGTTCATGAACTGCTCTGCTCGGTGGCCAAGCTGCAGGAGGAGGTGGGCAGACTGAGGTGTATTTGAGACTGTGAGGGAATGTATGAATGGAGCCATACCCTGCCACTTACAATGCATGGAAGCTAACTCAGTGTGGCTCAGGAGGAAGGCAGCATCACAGGGGATAAGAAGGAGTGGAAAAAGGCTACAGCATAGAGCAGTAAGAGAAACAACTTATCGTCTAAGTTACCCTCTAAGATACTGTTACAGAATAAGTACAAGGCCCTGGGTACGATAGATGAAGTGCATAATGAGGCAGAGGAGGAACCTGCGCAAGCACTCTTGCAAAGATCAGAGAGACAAAACAAAACCTGGACCCAGGACTAGTGCCTCCATCAAAATTTTCAGTTTTTAAACCATGGAAGGGCCTTTGAGATGCAAGGTATGCTGGGGCCTGATGGGATCCACCTGTCTCAGTGGGGAAAACAGGATTTTGGATGTAAGCTGGTGTGACTGATCAAGAGAGCTTTAAACTCAAATCAGTGGGGAAGGGGATACAAACAGGACTGCAGAAGGTAAGCCAAGGGTTGGCACAGTATTGTCTGAGGGTAGAAATGCTAGCAGAAAAATTTAAATTGCTCCTGCAAGCACAGAGAGCTTAGGAGTGTATCTGAAATGTAAACCAATGAACGCAGTAGGAGAAAGAAAGAGGATGAACTGGAAGTGCTGGTCAGCTCCCAGAGCTACAATATCATTCATATTAGTGAGACTTGGTGGAATAAGTCCCACAACTGGAATTATGACATAGAGGGCTCCAGGCTGTTCAGAAGGTATAGTCAGAGCAGGCAAAGTGGAGGTATTGGACCATATACATAAGGGAGAGGTTTGGTTTCACAGTCTTTACAGTTAGTGATGATGTGTTTGAGAGAGTCTGGGTGAGGATTAGGGTGATTAAAAACAAAGGAGATCTTGTAGTGAGTGTCTACTACCAATCACCCAGCCAGGATGTAAGCGCTTACTAGTTGTTCTATAGGAAATAAGGAGAAATCTCTGGATCAGTAGTTCTTGTCCTTATAGGAGATTTCAACTTCCCAGATATCAGTGGGGAATATATTGCTATGATGAGCAGCTCCAGGGAATTCCTGAAGTATGTTGAAGATAATTTCTCATCACAAAGACTCAGTGAGACAACTAGGAAGGGTGCCCTCCTAGACTTGTTGATTGTGAATACAGAAGGACTTGTGTGAAATGTGATGGTAGGTGGCTGTCTTGGCCACAGTGATCATGAAATGGTTGACTTTAAAATTTTCAGTGTAATGAGAAAAAAAAAAACAAACAAAAAACACAAACATCAGAGCTGCTACCCTGGACTTAGGAGATCGAACATTATGCTATTCAGGGAGCTATTTAAGAGAGTATTCTGAGAATCTGATTTTGAGGGCTTAGGAGTTCAACAAGTGCTGGTCAGTCTTTAAGAACCACCTTTAGAAGCACAGGAGCAGGCAGTTCCACTGTGTTGCAAATCAAGTCACCACAGCAGAAGACCAGCTTGGCTGAAGAGGAAGTCCTTGTGAAGTTTAAGAGGAAAAAGAGATTGTATGATCTCTGGAAATGAGGTCAAACTTCACAGAAGGATTACAGAGCTGGGGCTCTTATATGCAGGGAGCAGACACGAAAGGACAAATAGAGTTGAAACTGGACAGTGTTGTCAGATAACAAAAAGGGCTTTTTTAAGTACTTTGATAGCAAGAGAAGGCCTGAAAAAAACATTGGACTGTTACTTGTTGAAGACAGTTGAAGACTTGTTGAAGGGAAGGTGGTGGATATAGTTTTTCTGGATTTTAGTAAGGCTTTTGATATTGTCCTTCACAACATCTTTCTGGACAAGTTGTCCAACTATAGGATGAGTGGGTTCACAGTGAGCTGAGTGAAGAACTGGGTGAATGGCAGAGCTCAAAGGGTTGTAGTGAATAGTGTTACATCTGACTGGTGACCGCGGCCAGCAGTGTTCCTCAGGGTTCCAATTCTAGGACCAGTTCTGTTTGATATATTTATCATTGATCTGGATGGAGGAGTTGAATACACCATTAGCCAGTTTGCTGATGATACCCAACTGGGAGGTGCTGTTGACTGTCTTGAGGGACAACAGGCCTTGCAGAAGGATCTAGATAGATTGGAGCATTAGGCAATGTTTAATGGGATGAAATGTAACAAATTCAAATGCTGGATTCTGCACCTAGGATGGAGTGATGCCAGGTACAAGTATAAACTGGGAGGAGTGGCTGGAGCGCAGCCCTGCAGAAAAGATCCGGGGGTATTGGTCAACAGGAGACTCAGTATGAACCAACAGTGTACTCTGGCAGCCAAGAAGGCAAAATGCATCCTGGGGTGCATCAAACACAGCATGACCAGTCAAAAGAGGTGATAATCACCCTTATTCAGCACTAATGCAGCCTCACCTTAAATGCTGTGGGTGCTCCTGGGCCCCAGAGTTTAAGAAGGATATGAAGGTCCTTGAATGTGTCCAGAGGAGGGCAAGAAAGGTGAAAGGGCTGGAAAGCATGTCCTATGAGGAGCGGTAAGGACTTTGGGCTTATCAAGTTTGGAGAAAAAGAGGCTGAGGGGTGACCTTGTTGCTCTCTTCAGCTTCCTGATGAAGAGAAGTGGAGAGGGGTATCCAGTGACAGGACACGTGGAAATGATTCAATGCTCCAGGGGAGTTTTAGACTGGACATTAGAATCATAGAATAGTTTGGGTTGGAAGGGATCATTAAAGGTCATCTAGAACAACACCCCTGCAGTGAGGAGGGACGTCTCCACTAGGACAGAATGCTCAGAGCCCTGTCCAACCTGACCTTGAATGTTTCCAGGGATGGGGCATCTAAAAACCCCTGGGCAACCTCTTTCAACATTTCACCACCCTCATCATAAAAACATTCTTCCTTATATCTGTCTGAAACTACCCTCTTTAAGTTTAAAACCATTACCCCTTATCTGTCCCTATTTTTCTTATAAGTCCTTTTTAGGTACTGCAAAGCTGCAATAAGGTCTCCCTGGAGCCTTCTCTTCTCCATGCTGAATGACCCCAACACTCTGCCTTTCCTCAGAGGAGAGGTGTTCCATCGCTCTGACCAGTTTTTGTGGCCCTCTTCTGGACCCACTCCAACAGGTCTTTATTCTACTGAAGCCTCCAGAGCTGGACACAGTACTCCATGTGGGGTTTCACCAGAGCAAAGCAGAGGGGCAGAATCACCTCCCTCAACCCGTTAGCCATACTTTTTGATGTAGCCCAGGATACAGTTGACTTTCTGGGCTGTAAAAGCAAACTCCCAGGTCATGCTGAGCTTCTCATCAGCTAACACCCTCAAGTCCTTCTCCACAGGGCTGTTCTCAATCCCTTCATTACCCAACCTGTATTGATACCTGGGTTTACCCTGACCCAGGCGCAGGACCTTGCACTTGGCCTTGTTGAACCTCATGACATTCACATGGGCCCACTTCTCAAGATTTTCCAGATCCCTCTGCATGGTATACACCTCAGGTGTGTCAACTACACCACCCATCTTGGTGTCATCTTCAAACTTGCTGACGGTGCACTTGATCCTGCTGTCTATGTCACTGATTAAGATATTAAATAATACTGGTCCCAGTACAGATCCCTGAGGGACACCACTTGTCACTGATCTTCATCTGGACATTGAGCTGTTGACCACTACCATCTGGATATGATGATCCAACCAATTCCTCATCCACTGAACAGTCCACCTATCAAATACATATCTCTCTAATTTAGAGAAAAGGATGTGGGGGACCATGTTAAAGGCCTTACAGAATTCTTAGGAAGACTTAGTACTTAGGTAGGATTTCTTTACTGACAGGGTGATCAAACACTGGAACAGGATTCTTGGAGAGGTGGTCAATGCCCCAAGCCTGTCAGTGTGAAAAAGACATTTGGGAAATGTCCTTAATAATATGGTTTAATTCAGTCAACCCTGAATTGGTCAATCAGTTGGATTAGAGGATTATTGTAGGTCCCTTCCAACTATTCTATTCTATTCTATTCTATTCTATTCTATTCTATTCTATTCTATTCTATTCTATTCTATTCTATTCTATTCTATTCTATTCTATTCTATTCTATTCTATTCTATTCTTGCTATGCTATTCTGTATTTGAAGTAGGTCCAGACTCATCAGATTTACAGAAAACAGTGAATTTTTGTTTATATTCACTACTACTATTTTCAGTTTGGGAAGAGCTAAACTCTGGAGATAATCTCTGCTGTGGTGCCTCAGTTTCCTATAAGAAAATGAGAATGCTTCCATTTATCAATTTAGAAATGTACAAAAACCATAGACAAGTATTATAAATCACAAAACAGAGAACATAAGAGTCTCTCTTTCTACTTGTTATTATTGCTCTTGAAGACAGGATAGCATTATGTAACACTGGGGGGCGGTTGTTAGTATTGATTTTCTCTTTTTTTCTTTGCTCTTCATGTTTCCTGATACTCCTTCCTAGTATAGTTATATATATACTTTTTCTGGCTACTATGATTTAGAGTGGCTTTAAGAATAACGTAGCTGGGAGAAAATAATGATTTAATATATTTTTCCTTTTGCCTTTTTTAGTTTCATAACTTAAACAAGCAAACAGGCACAGGACAAAAAAAGGAACAGAAAAACGCCAACTGTAAAATCTTGAAAGGTTCACCTCTGCTAGGTACAGTTAATGACATAATAGCCATATTTTATGGTTTTGATTTTTCATCACTTTTATTGGGGTTTTTTTGTTGTTTTTTTTTTTTCACAATTACCTATTTTGACGTGACTTATTAAAGATTCTGTTAGAGAATAAAATGGACATATAAATTAAATAGTTTTACCAACTTCAGTGTACTCTACATGAGCCCATTGGCTAGGTGTTTTTTTTTGTTTGTTTTTTTTTTTTTTTAAATTCTGAGCATTTCCTATCAATAGTTTAGTTTTTATTGTAGCAAATGATATATTAAACATGCAAGAATTATATTTAAGAATTTCTGTACTCTAACTCTGATGGTAACTCTCTGTGTGGTCCTAAGCAAACCAGTTGAACTTCCTCTTTCTGTTACTTGCAAGATTGCAATGAAGACTTGTGAACAATTAATATAGACATGTAAATGTAATAATGCCCAAAGATCTTGTAGCTATTGTACATAAACAGACCTTCATTTCATTTCTTGACTTTGTGAAGTCATTAGCACTCAGACTCATGGAACAACAAATTTCAGAGCATTCGGAACTTTATTTCAAGAGTAAATTCCAACAAGGCAGGGTTTTACAGGCAATTCTGGGAGCTTCTGCTTCATGTCTGATTTGATATCAGACCTGTCCAGCCTGGTGTTCATATGCTGCACGGTTTGATCTGTTGATTTGCTCATGCACAAAAAGTCAGAGATTAAGAACTATGGCTTGGTTACTGTAAATATGATGTATTAGATTTGCTGCCTTTTACACTTGGACATACAGTGGTCAGGATTTCCTAGTATCTTATAATGATCCAGATTTTGCTACCTGGAAGTTAATGGCGAAGTCAAAAACCTGAATATTTTGTAAGCAAGTAACGAATTTGCTGTCTTCAGAAAAGCACCTAGGCAGGTTACACTGAAACATAAAGATGAAAGCCCTAAAAGATCAGTAGAAACATACTCTGGTATGAAGAACGAGGTGGCTGAATTTCTCAGTGCTAATTTATTTTTCTTTTAAATCCTTACGAACAGAGAGAGTATGGATTCCACACTGAATGTAGAATTAACAAACAAACAAACAAACAAACAAACAAACAAAAAACCAACACAAATAATTTTAAGGTATCTGTATGCAAGATCTTATGATAGCTTTTGTTCATCTTAACATTCTTCTATCAGAGTAACTAAATCTCATCATAATCAATGGGTCTTAATTTTATATAATATTTTTTAAAAATTACATTAGTGACTCATAACACATTAGTGGAGAGAAGCACTAATATCATACAGCACTAATTCAATTTGTTCAAAAGTACAAATGTAAGACTCACATTCTGCTTTTTCTGAGAAATATCAGTTCTATCTACTCTTTCTTTTAACATTGCCTACAGAGGAAGCCTTGTTATTGAGTAACCCTAAAATTACCACCAATACTTTCAATAAACAACTGCTTCTCCAAGGAAGATAAAAGACTGGAAATGTCTTGCTATTTCAGAAATTTAGAAAACAATAGCATATTTTTTTCCTTTTTTATTTTATTTTTTTTAATGCAGTGAGTTATTTAAGAACATCTAAAAGATCCACAGCAGAATTTCCTGCAATATATATACATTTTCAGCCTTTATTTTCATTAAACACATCTGTCAGCAATGTACAAGTGTAATTCTAAGACTGTACACCGATATATATAGAATGAAAAATAAACTTAGATTTATAGACTACAAAATTGAATATCTTTACCAGA
Source organism: Athene cunicularia (assembly GCF_003259725.1). Taxonomy (NCBI): domain Eukaryota; kingdom Metazoa; phylum Chordata; class Aves; order Strigiformes; family Strigidae; genus Athene; species Athene cunicularia. Next base: position 38,598,488 of record NW_020799091.1, on the reverse strand, counting down.
ACTTCTTTAATAAAACAGGTCAAGCTTGATTTTCTGAGTCACAGCTTTCATCATGGTTATATAATACTTGTTAAAGATGTGGGGAGGAAATGGGTCTAGTGTGGTTATGTGTCTACTTCCCAGAATCAGAAATTGAACTCTTCAGGTCCATTCCTGTGGTATAAAGGGTTCAATTTTTTATCTTGCATTGATATCAAGAACACCCATCACGTCTAGGTGCCCTTCCAACAAAGCACAGTTGTTCTGGTCCGTGACAGATGCATCAGGTAACAATAAGAATCCTAGGAGGTACTAGATGCTTATGCAGTGCTGCCCAGATCACACTTTTGTCCTGCTTTTGACCTCTTTCCTGGCTGAAAGAAGTTACTAGCAAAAAAGTTGCTGCAATACATCATTAATAATAGAGTGTCCCATTGAAGAAGATGAAGAGAGATGCACAGACATAGACCAGTTGTGGTTTGTTGGTCCTAAGACTGCTGCTCTGTGTCAGTGGGTGGACCCTGCAAAGAATCCACAAGCCTCTAGTTCTGATACAACCCCTTAATGGTGTAGATAGCTTCCTTCCTTCCACGACCTTTCTTCATGCTTTTTGATTATCCATAGGTCAGTGCAACAAGTTGCTTTTCAGCCTTTTTTTTTTTTTTTTTTCTGATTAGATACCTTTTTCCTGTTATTTCTGCCTTACTGTGTGAGAGGATAGACATGCTATTCCAGCATTTTCAAACGCATTGTGAATGTGGGAGCTGTAGGAATAAAAAAAAAAAAAAAAAAAAGCGCACAGAACACACTTACTTCTTTAGTGGTGTTAGGTACTGAAGGAAAGGGAAAAAGGCAGTAGGTAGGAAGGGGAATTTAGGAGATATTTGTTAAGATAATGAAGCTAAAACCTCATTAGTTACTCCTGCATTGCCCTTTGGCAAATTCTATGTATCTTCTGCTTCTCATACTTGGCATGCAAGTCCATTCTTCACAAAAGTAAAAGGTACAGGAAGGCCTTAGAAGGGCTGCATCATCATGGACAGCATTTTCATACATGGGTACCCCATATATATATATATATAAAATAAATATAAATATATATATATATATTTATATATATATATAAATAAATTTAAAAATAAAAGTTTAGGGGAACACAACTAATAAAATCAGGGAGAAAATCTAAAATGGAGTTTGACAGGAAAATGTAGATGAATGAAGACTGAGAAGAGATGTGCAAAACAACCCCAGAGTAAATTAGTGATATAGGAAAGAGGAAAGAAATTGGAAAAGAGAAAAAAAAAAAAAAAAAGAAAAAGAAAAAAAGAAAAAAACCTGTTAGGAACATCAACTTCACATGTCGGGACTCATGTGAGAAATAACTAAAATTCTTTTTATGAATTAAATGAGATGGCTCAATTTTTGAAAGGATTTGTCATTATTATTTTGGCCTGTTCCTTCATTACATTTCTACTTCATTAAGTGAAAACTCAGGTCTTTCAAATACTTTGTTCTTAATATGAGGGCTGGACATGAAAAAATGTTCTGTTTTGGTTTTGAGATCTGTTTTTACAGAGTAGAGTACAATTTATACTTGTTTTTTCTAGTATTGCTGTTCATTTAACCTACTACAGGATTATTTTTTCCTTCTCCATTTCCTCTTCCTCTAGTATTTGATTAACAAATGACAACTGGAAAATCTCAGAACTTTTCCTTGCTTCACATTTTTTTAAGCCTACAAAATTGGTTTGGAAGTTCTTAGGCACGTTATTAATTTCCTTACTTAGAAGTCTTACACTGAAATTTTAGCCATATGTTTGTAACAATGAGTTTAAAATTAGAAACTTTCACAGATTGAGAGAGTGGGGGCTACAACAATTCTTGTTATAAACAGGGGAGTGGGAAAAAAAAACATACAATGTTATTGACTGAATAGAGATTGAGAAAAAAAAAAATGAAATGCAAATGGAAGGCTTTATTTTCAATAGGTATAAAGTATTCGAGGTGAGTGGAATATTGCTGTTCATGCTGCCCATGGTTCATAAGGTCTGCCAAAATACTGTATTCTAATGATACTTCATGTAAGCAAGTAGGCATGCAGCCAGAGGGCAGAAAAAAGCATCCATACAGATGTTACAAAAGAGACTACCGAATGCTGAAATTTACATGAAGACATTAGGATCTCACTTGACTGGTTTACATTGCAGCATGCAGCATGCATGTAAAAGTTTTGGTATAAGCATTTTCTAATATTTTTGTTTGTCCACAGTTCTTAGATATGTAAATATTCATTTTTCCTTGCAGTTCACATTACAGATTGCTAATCTATAACACAGCAATAAAACACTGTGCAATAAGGTGTTCTGGAAGATAACAGTCAACTTACCAATCAGTAATTGCTCTCCTTTGTTCTTTATATCCATCAAGTATTTATATGGTTGTCGTCAAGTGAAATTTATAAAATAAATGAAAATTATTTTTCTAGAGATGAAGTGATTCAGGTATATTTTAGAACATCATATTCTAAGTTTAAACATGTGGAACAATAGAACATATTTCCTACCTGAAAATATATGAAGGAAAATAATCACTTTGGTTGATCTTTTGACATATTTCAGTGGGTAGATATTGAAAACTTACTTATCTCTGATCTCCTATGTGCTGTTATTACTGAGAGGAAGACCAGAAAAAAAATACACTGAATTGAAGTAGGAATATTGAGAGGTGGGATGATATTTGGAATCTTACGTGAGTTCATTTCCATGGGTTGAATTAACTTCAAGAAAAGTTTTGAGTCATGCACAAATAGTGCACAGTTCAATGAATTTTATCTCCGATAAAACATTCTTCTTAGCTCAAGAAAATATTTCAAAAAGTTAAAAGTGTAGCATTTCATCATTTAAATATCTTCAAAGCTATGATTCTTCTGAATTTTCAAATTTGAAATACTTTATTAGAAAAGATTAAATAATATTTTATATTGTAAAATAATGTTACAATCTTTTTAATGCTTACTTTTTCCTGGATCTGGATAAATACTAATTTTTAGAAAAATAAGATTTTTAATCAAATAGTAACACTACTTATCCTTAATCTGCTTCTAAAAAGAGGATATAGGAAGTTACTCATTAAGACAGGAATTTATTTATTTATTTATTTATTTTAATTTTGCCCTTACAGAAAGAAGTAAGGTAAACAATTTCACATCCCGGGAGAGAGAGCTGCATTTCTATGCAAAATCTGGAGAATGGAGGAGGAGAAAAAGGAGAAAAAGAGCTGTTGTCAGAAATGCAAAGTAAAATAGATAGTTTAAGTGTGCTCACAATTCTCTCTTTCTAAATCAAGTCATCCAAATCTTTCTTGGAAAGTTAAAATACTTTTCAGATGACTCATATAATGACTATGATTCATCTTATCCAAGTTCAGTTCTCACAATGTGTTAGGCATAAACTTCTAGGGGTATAGGAGAGAGACAGTAATTTCTGAAAAGTAATTAACTGTTTTAAGGTAGATGGTCCAGGCAGGTATGAAAAATTGCTTTCTGGAGGTTCCTATATTCAGTATTTGCATAAAGGTATAAAATAAAATGTCTAGACATAAAGATCTAGTAACATTTATGTCTTACAGTATGTCAGACATCTTGACAGAAGTGACAAATATGAAACAGAGTTTATGGGAATCACACACTTCTGAAGGAATAACTGGATGGTAGATGGGATAGCCTTAAAGCACCTCAATTATCACTAGACACTTATATGTGGGAAACTAAATGAATCCAAGGAGCTTGGATAACTACTACAGATACGATGCTTAGCTCTCCAGAGATTCATTCATGCTCATTTGGGTGTCTACAGTGATACTTCGACACGTGAACTGAATGTCTAAGTTACAATTATTGTCAATGGAGATCTAAGATTCAGCTTACTGATGCCATTTAGGTGCTTTAGAATATCTCATTTGACTTCCAGTTGCTACACGAGAAAGATTTATATCTCCCTTAGGTTTTGTGTCATCTTTCTCGGTTCCATACAGATATGTCCAGTATCTTAGGGCACGTGAATAACATTTCACACTGATTTGTGGGCAACCTAATTTAGTCCTAGTTCTTCACTAGCTACAATGAAAGTTTGACCCCTGCTTATATATACCTGTAGACACTAAGTATAATCATCTGTAGCTGAATATTGTCCTAAATGTATAAATTAAATGTATAAATTAAAATAAGAGTAATTACATTCTATGTTTCAAATAGTCATAACCCTTTTCAGGCTACAAAAAGCTGTCAAATTATTTCATGACCTCCATCAAACCAGTTTTCAGCATAATCTGTAAGGCAACTTGAATGACAGCCTTTGATAATATGCTTTCCAGATAGATTTCATTACAGTATTCTTTTTTTTTGCTTCATTTTCTGTAAGATATTGGCCTAGTTATCTGCTTGTAGCCCAGTGATAAACATCATAATCAAAACACATCTGCAGATATTGTAATGGTTTATTATAAGCACTACAATGTGAATTACATGCATTCTAATAAGCCCCCAGTTATTTATTTAATATCTTTAAAGCCTTAGCTTTTCAGTAATATGTTTAAAGAATGCCAAAGGGTTTTATCCTGCACATAGGCATACTGTTTTCAGCCATTTTAGTCACTTAATTATTACAACAGAGACAGCAAGGTGGGTAGGGCAGTGCTCTCAGCTGCTGCACCTGAGCAAGAAGAGCAGAGCAGGGCTGGTGGTGGTAACTGGAGTTGGCCTACAGTCCCATCATCACCAGACAAGGTGATGGTGATGAGGCAGGTCAGACCCAGCAAAGTGCAAGGTCTAGCAGAGCATACCTACAGCACAGGTCAGCCAAAGCAAGGATCCAGGGTAAGGGCCTGAGCTGAAAGTCAGTGGGGGAAAGCTCTAGGTGTGGTTTCTCAAGGCTCTTCTCCCAGAAGTGTTGTTTGGCTCCACTATATCAGATCTGATCATGAACACAAGTAGGCAAAGTTCTGTCAGAAGGGAAAGCCTTTGCAGAACAGGATTACAGATAAAGACTGCTACAGCCTAGTTGGGGCAAACATAGCCTGTTGGTGCATTCAGAACTCATACACATTTTCATACCAGAGTGGAGGGCTTTGTAGAATAAAATATCATGATTTCAAATCTCATTTCCATTGAATGAACAAATATTTCAAATCTTCATTAATATATATGTAAATATATAAATGTTTTTATGAAATAAAAATGAGCTCAGAAGATTTTTTATTCTAATATTGACACAAAAAATTATAATTGAACAAATTATCATATCTGAACAATGTTTAACTTTTAAATTTCGTCCTTTTTGCCCCTGATTACATTAACAGTACAAAGAGGTAGAATTTTTCTCTAAGGTCACAATGTATGGATCAAACTGAGGCCACATCAGCTAGAGGGGAGAGTTGAAGGACTACAGGTTTCTTTCTTCCTCTTTTTTTTTTAGAAACCTGACCAGGGTGTGTTGCAATACCTTCATGTCTTGTACACTAAATAGCCTTTTTGAATAAAGATATAGGAAGGAAGAAAGGAAAAGAGATTAAAGGAGGCTTAGCACATTCACAATTTAGGAATAGTTTCAGTTTATATGCACATAAAAGTGAAGGTCTTGTATCACTGATTAATAACTACATTCAGTCCAGGCTTGCATTCAATAATGATTGATGGTTTTGACTGAAGTTATTTGCCATCTGGTTTTTATTTCTCTCTCCCCTTTCAATTTCTTTTTTCTTTATTGCCCTTTGTCTCATTCATTCACTCCAGATGTTACTCCATTTTCAGGGTTTTCTTCATTCTCCTGCTATGTTTGAAACATTCCTTTTGAAGATGGTGACCACTCAGTCTGCCTCACTTGTTTCAAATATGTTCTTCAAAAGTCATTTCAGATGGTACACTACATAATATGGACAAGAAATAAAATAAACAAAATACAAATGCAGAAAATTATGCAAGATTATTATACTGTCCATGAATAACCGGATTATTATCTTTACATGGTGTCTTCAATATGAGGAGAAGCACTGTGCCTTACTCTGGAACTGAATATCATTATGCCTTTTAGTAGATAAATATATCTAAAAATCAGAATTTTTATCTTCAGAGTACAAATAAATCTGTTGTGGGGGAGACATTACTGTAATTATTGTGAGCTACCTAGCCCATATCACTGCCATAATAACAATAATTCTTTGATGAAAGCTTAGCTTTTACTGTATGTATGTAATAAATAATAGATATGTCTTAATAAACTCCCAATACAGCACATACCTAGAAATACATATAACACACCTATATGATGCTTAGCCTTGGAATGGTATAAACCACAATATTCCCAGTTTAAACTCTTGTTGAAATCAGATAAATGTAAGTATTTATGTTTAATTTGTACCCTTAATTCCTGAGAAAGACATCTCAGTATTTTCACATCAGTTCTCACTTATTACCATGTCAGCTCCAGAAAAATTGTGTCAGAAAGATAATACTCCAGACAATCTAGTTAAAATGGCAAAAATCAAAAAGTTATTACTTCAGGATAATCAAACATATATATAGGTAATGATTAATTAAAGATGCCAGAAAACATCTGACTTCTATGAATCTTAAGCCTCTATTAAGATATGACTATGTTTTTCTTGTAGCCGGGTTCCTAGATATTTAAAGAAGGATATGGCAGATTATAGAAGCTCTCTATTCTGAAAATCATTACAAGTCATGTCACAAAGGAGCTCTCTAATACAAAGTGCTCCACTTCCATCCTTCACAATATTAATGTTTTTTTTACTTTTTAGAAGTATCTATGTTTTTCCAGGACTGTATTTCTCTGCGAACAGATGGAAATTTTGTTCACCTCTGTTCTAACATGGATGCAAGTTAATTGAAATCACGTTCCTTTCTGAAGACATTTACATTCAGGCCTGCAAAGTACCCTGGCACACCTGGCCATGACAGTAACACAGTCTTTTAACATATTGTGTTGGGTTTATGTGTGGCTGGGTTTTGGTAGCAGGGGAGGGGGCTACAGAAGTAACTCCTGTGAGAGGCTTCTGGAAGCTCCCCTGGCTCTATGTTGGACCCATTTTTTGTCAAGGTTGAGACACTTAGCAATGGTGGCTGTGCCTCTGTGATAACATATTTAAGAAGGGGAATCTGGAGAAGAGGAGGACTTGTGAGGGAAATACCTCTGCAAACACTGAGGTCAGTGGAAGAAAGGAGGAGCAGGGTGAGGTGATCCAGAGCAGAAACTAACCTGCAGCCCATGGTGCGAGGTCAGGCTGTGCCCCGCAGCCCATGGAGGTCACCAGTGGAGCAGATGCCCACTTGCAGCCTGTGGAGGACCCCACACTGCAGCAAGTGGCTATGACTGTAGAGGGCTGGGAGTCTGAGAAGCCCACTCTGGAGTGTCTTTTGCTGGGAGGACTGCAGCCTGCAGAAGGTACCCACGTTGGAGCAGTTCATGAAGAGATGTAGCCCTTCTGGGAAGGACACACATTGGAGAAGTTAATGGACGACTGTCTCCTGTGGGAGGAACCCCACGATGGAGCAGAGGAAGAGTGTGAGGAATCCTTCCCATGAGAAGGAAGGAGTGACAGAAACACTGGGTGATGAACTGAAGGCAACTCCTATCCCCTGCCTGCCTGCACTGCTGACAGGAAGGAGGTAGAAAAATCTGGAGCAATGCTGAGCCTGACAAGAAGGGAGGGGTAGGGGAAAGGTGTATTTATAAGATACAGTTGTATTTCTCACTGTCCTATTCTGTTTGTTTGGAAAATTAAGTGGTGGTGGTGGTGGTGTTTAAATTAAATCGATCATATTTGTCTTCTTTCCCAGTGGAGTCTGTCTTTTGTGCATGACCATAATTGGTGAATCATCCCTCCCTGTCCTTGTCTCAATCCCTGAGCCTTTTGTTTTCTTTTCTTATCCCCATCCCTGAGGGGGAAGGAGGAAGCTTAAGCCATGGCACATATTTACAAATAAAATGAGAGAAAATTCATTAGAGGATTGAATTGTTGGTGGGTAAGGTTTTTTGTTGTTTTTTTTTGTTTGTTTGGTTTTTTTTTTTGTTTTTTTGTTTTTTGTAAAACGTGCCAACAAAGCTACATTACAATAAATTAGTAATTAATCATGTGAAATACAGCTGTTTGTTTTTAACTAAAACAAATTAACTCCTCAGCAGCAGAACATACGTACCAATTAGCTGTCATATTATAAAAATATAGTACCAATTAGCTGTCATATTATAAAAACATAGTATCACCATTCTATTAATTTTTTTTTTCCTGCTCACCTGCTGTTATGTTCTGAATTCTACTTCAGTACTACATAAGGCCAAAATATCTATTGAATTGGACAGAAACAATGTCAGGTCTCCACACATGCTTTGTGTGACTAAGATACAAAACACTGTGATGGTATCTTCTGTGAGTAATGGTTTGTATAGAGATGATTATTTTGATCTTGAAGAGTCCTTCAAACATCAGTGTCAGATTAGTTGAGCAGAATGCTCATTTCACCAAGGCACAGCAAAATATTAATATTATAAAGAAGGTGACCAGTAACAATTTATTGTACATCATTCCTAACACATTTCACAATTTTAACCTTGAGACATGACACTTGATGCAATGTTAGATGCCACAGTAAGAAAAAGTATTCCTCACAGCAAGCCTCAGGCTACTTATTGGTAATTGGTTTCATGAACATTTAGAGAGTGATGAAATAATTTTGCCCATTTATATTTGAAATGCCTATCTCAAAAAAAAAGCATATTGGTCTACCTGGCAGCATACTGTCATGTCAAGTGTTCCATTTATTTTTGGAAAACCATCATCATAATCTAAACTGCTATACTCGAAACCTTATTTATGGGCAAAGAAGCAGCACAGCTTATATGTATCTAAAGCCAAAAATTTATTGTTAGTATCAATAAAATCTTAAGAATCTCATAAGTCCACATCTAATTGTTACAGAAAAAGAAAACAATGCACCTGAAATTGTTATATACACAAATTATATTCTATCCCTCTTTCCCAACATTATGGTCTCCATTCCATGGTCTCGCAGGGTCACAAGATTGCTGGTTAGCTTGGTGGTAGTGGGGTGTTGTGAAGAGCCATCAGCACCCTGGAGTCTTTTGTCAAGAGAAATACAATGGTTGTGTTAATGGTTTCTTCCTTCTAACTCTAAGGTCCATTTGGGTCAATTTAAAATACTTGCTAATATATTTTATACCTTTCTTTTTCTTCATTGGTCTGCATCTTCACGTTACATATGAATTTACTAAATATGATGCTTTTTGCATATGTTAGATACTTGGACTTTGTTCTCTTTGTTAGCCCTAAGACCAGCTTTGTACAGCTCCAGGTTTGCATTTCTGCAACTGACCATGGGTGAATTGTTTATAGCTGTGGGATGTCCAGTGCCAACCATATGCCAAACTTATCTTTGTGTATATGTATGAGGACATCTCCCCATTCCTCTTCATGCTGCTTCCTGCATCCTTGCTTTTCAAGTCCTCTGTTGTCATATCAGGCCTGTACTTCATTACGTCATTACGTTGGAATCATAAATATGTCATTCTTCACAGAATAATTGCTTGCTACTGATATATATATATAACTATTACAATGATCTTTTATTTGTTTAAAGTACATTTTTATGGATTTATCTAGATTTTTTTTGTTTTGTTTTGTAATATTATAATGAAAAAGACATTGAAGAGATACTCTCTGTCAGTTTGTCAGTCCTTTGAATGATGGTCTTCACTTTCAGTATATCAGCCCTTCAGTATATTTTTTCTTTTATTACTTTACTAGCTTCTCTAATCCTGATTGCTTTTGACAGATTAATATGGTTTCCTATTTCTTCTTTCTATATAGAGAAATATAAATGTAAAATACAAATAAATTGTAGTACAAATAAATTCTCCTAAAGTGTTTGGTCAACAGACTCCTTTGTTTACCATGAGGTACCTATGTACTCTTAAACTTGCCTCATCATTGTCCCTTGAACTGTGGACAATGGACTCTGATCCAAATTCACTAATCTCATTCAGGCAGCTGAAGAAATTACCTCCCCAAAAACTTTTTCTTGTCTACCACATTAGACTTCTCCCATGTTTTTCATTTTTTGGTATTGGTTACTGAATAGAACTAGAACACATGTATATAATATTTGATCTACTAAAAATTAGCTGAAATTGGGAACAAGCTACACTAATAATCTACATTTAAACTTGTTGCAAACTAGGAGAAAACACTATTTTATTCATGTTTTCTTGATAATGAGGAAGCAGAGCCATAGAAGTACTTGAGATACACTGATGGAAATTATTCATAAATTTTATGAACTAAATTTGCCTAATATGTCACATCTCTTAGTCATCTTCTGCAAAAATAACCATGATTTCCCCTAACATGTTAAGTTGAATATAAAATTAGCTGTATAAGATTTTATCACAGAAAGAAAAGCCTGACTGTGCTACTAATTAAAAACAAACTGATCAATTTGTTTACACTCTAAATAATACATGTTCCTGTGTTTGTGCATGGCACAGCTGAAGGCACTATTATTAGAAAGAAAAGTATAACTTCAAACATAGCAGAATATTTGACAATATCATTCCATTATCTTTCTTAAAATGTGCTCACTTTTTATGTTAAGAAAACTTACTCAAAACTCAGGAACTAAAGAAAAATGTCTTCCATTTGTTCTTTATATAATCCAGAGCATAACTTAGCTACGTGGATTTTCTTCCTCAGAACTTAATGAGACCAGCTGGTTGTATTATTCTACAGTTGGTGACAGTGCAGGTTTTCTGTTTTTTACCTTATTGATAAGATATTTTTTATAGAATAAGGATAAATAGGAAAAATTAATATTTTTTTCTGATTCATATCCAAAATAGGTGTCCAAGACATTCTAATTTTGTGCTCACATCAGAAATTTTGAGTATTAATAAATTAGAGATTATAAGAACCTGAAATAAACCCACATATTTTTTAATTTATATTTAACCACAAAATTTAAAGCAAAAACCTGATGGAATTAATCTGTTGTCTTCTACATAGCCAATGAAGAATTAGCAACTCTAAGATTTAATACAGATATCAGGTGAGCAGAAATGTCTTTTGAAAGTCATTCTCTTGCTCTCCATTGCCATCATATTAAATCTCTTATAGCAACTTTTCTGACGCAGATACATTGGTGAGACCAGTTTGGAGCAAATACAGCAAGTAACTTATTAAAAAATAGTCTTGTTACTTTTAAGGTTACTGTGAAGCACATTGTGTCAGATCAACAGATGACACAACACAGACAGATGGTCAGAACATGAAGTAATAAGTATTCTTTGGCTAAATGTCTGTGTGTTTATTCCTATACTTTGATGAAGATAGACAGTAGTACTATCAATACACTAACTCTAGAAGACTTAAGAATTCAAAAATAATTTTTACTACAATGAAACTAGAAACATAATCTAAAATGTAAAGTTATTGTAAGAATGAAACTCCAAATTATCGAGTTATGGAGTATGCTGTTCTCATCAAAAACTTACTACACCCTTCTATATTTAATATCTGTAGTTGTTGAATATATTATCTATATGCTAGCTATGAATAGGGTCATAACATGTTGTAACTTACTCAAGCTTTTCTGTCAAAAATCCAAAGATGTCATATGTTATAAAATAAATTAAAGAATGACAAATACCAAAAAATAAGATGTTGTATTTTTCTGACATGAGTCTCATGATCTGGCTGAGAAAGCCGAATCAAGCACTCGTGAGGCATACATTGAATTATAAGGAAATATAGTTCTGTCACCTGCAAAAGCTTCAAGACATATCTATTCTGAGACACACTACGCAAAGTTGTCTACTTAGGAGCTTTAGAAATGTGCTCTATAACCTCTCTAGTCTAAACTAAAATTGCCATGATGGAGTTATATTATTTCTTAAAACTTTATAACAGTACTATATTGTTGCCTTAGGCTATATTGAATTGTCCTTAAACCACTTCTTTTTAATTGGTTGGAGTTTAATTGATTATACTTAAATTGTTGATGTCATTTTCTAAATGGCAGGATCTAGGAATAAATTCTGCTTGTTTCACTTCTTATCGTCATGATAATGGGCAGACATTAAGAAGAGTGACTATTACTTGTATTCAGCAATGTTGTCCTCGTTTCGGCCAGGATAGAGTTAACTTTCCTTGGGCTGAGAGGGAGCACAACTAGAGGGCTGGGCCTGCATCGGTCACTGGAGTATTCCATAGCATGTGACATCATGCCCAGTATATAAGGGGATGTGTGCTCTCTCATTACTATTTCGGTTTTGGCTTCCCAGTCGGTCAGTGGTGGGATTTCTGGTAAGGTCAGGATCACTGCTGGGGGTGGGCTGTGTACCAGTGGCCAGTCGGTGAGCAACTACTGATTTGGACTTATTATTGTAACTGTTGGACTGTTGGTTTGTTACTATTACTATTTTTTTTCAATCTAGAATTTTTTTTTTTTTTTTGTCCCTCCCCTATTTCACGGGG
>NW_020799091.1:38582244-38585898 GCF_003259725.1 Athene cunicularia | reverse complement strand
GGGGGGGCGGAGTAAATGACTAACCATGTCATGTTTGGCTACTGGCTGAGCTCAAACTACAAAAAATATCTGCTTTCATTTTTATTTCTTGCATGGAAATAAATCCAATGTTTAGACTGTTGTACTCCTCTTATGGTTTCTGTTTGATCTAGAGACCAGAAGAGGAGGTTGTAATTTTCTGTCTTGTTAGTGTTATCTGACATTGAGGTCCTTCTGTTACAATATTTGAAGGCAGAAATTAAATCTGTCAGATTTATTATTTTTTTTTTTCTGTAGCTTGATATTTTACAAAACATTTGTAAAGGTTCCTATGTTTTGCATCTGCTCACATGGCCTGTGAAATTCAATAAAGTTCTCTATGGGGAACTAAATCACAAATATTTCATTAAAATAATTTTTGCTTTTGAGAGGAAATCTTAAGCAGGTCTGCTTACTCATGGAAACCATAATTTGGTGAGAAAACACTCCACAAACTAGGTTCAGACATCTAAAAGTTAAATATGTAGATCTGACTCAGCCACTCTAGAACTCTTTGTAGTCATTAAGAGGAAGGAACCTCCACCTCTCATTTATTAAATATGAGTCCATTTGCTATAAAGTCTACAGGGACTATAAAGCCAAGTTAGACCTATAATATTAGGCATCAAAAACTGAGTCCAATTTTGGTTTATTCATGTCTTTAAATTATGTTTACACCTATGAGCAGTGACTATGAAACATAAAGCTAGGATGCCATCATCAGAATGTGCAATCTGAGACCTGGAACCCAAGATAAATTCTGTATTTTATTTCATATGGGATTTCTTCAGCACAAGTTTTGTGGGAAACATCTTGAGCATAAAGGCATGCATGCTCAGGATTACTAGATGCAGGGTTTGTTGAAGCCTAGATATTTCAAACTATTTTTCTTTCCAAAGTCAGAAGCCTAATGATGTGCTACGCAGTTTTCAAAGTTCAACAACTATTTCTTTAGCAGGACTTGTGTGTCTTCAGCAAGTACAAGCGTAGTAAATCAGATCAGTGTTAGGTAACAGACTTGAGACCCTAGAATAAGGACATTTATATTCTAACATAAGCTCCTCTGCTAGCTTTTCTCACATATTCTACAGAATATGCAAGCAAGTCACTAATACAGGTGTCTATGTTATAGCAAGATAGCATATTTGACATGTTTTACAAATGAGAATGAGTTTGGGAGTGTTCTTGTGAGCAGATTTAAACCTAAATACTATATTTAAAGTTTTTTTATTTTTCTTAAAGTATGTCTTTGTATCATAAATCACGGTCTTTGTAGTATCATGTGTTTGATCTTACTTAGCAGAACCGTTGTGAGCACGGGAAAGACGTGAATAAACTGTAAAAATTATGTAAGTGTAAGAACTTGTAAGTGCTGCACTTCAGTGGCTGAAGGTGTTTCATTAGTGTAAGCTAAAGAGACCTATTTCTTCTTCCTCAGATACTGCATTATTATTTAAATGGTAACTAAATTGGAGTTTTTGTCTTACAGTATTTTTTAAATTGCCTTACAGTATTTTCATAATAGGAAATAGGTGTAATATGGTATTACTTGCACAAAGAACAATCCTAGACTCCAGCCCTAGATTGAGGACTCTTTCTGAAAAGCACAAGAATTATTCCCATAACCTTTGATATCTGTTATTTACAGAACTCAAGAAATGGTGTGTGATCAAGTAATCTGCATGAAAATGTGATTTCTGAACAAAACAAGTTGCAAAGTTCTATGAAAATTAGTTTGTAATACGTTAACATAGAGTATTTCTTGCCCATTCCAGTTATTAGTGTTTTTTTTTTTTTTCACTTTTCTTTTGATTATGATTTTCTTTTGGAATATTTAGAGGTAAGTTTGAGACCCTTTCATTGGCCCTTCCCAGTTTTCCAGATTATCCCTGAACTGAAGACAAAACAAGCATTTGTACTATACAATGATTTTAGTATAATAAAAGGAGATCCTGTCAAAATACTCTGGAAGTAAAAGCATGAATAAGTTCCAAATTCTTTGCCTCAAAATTAACTTAAAGAAATAATGACTAATCCTGTTTGGCGTGCTGCACTCAGATTGGAATCACTTCCATTATTCTAATAATTACAGATAAATTACATATTGGCTTGTGGTTGGTTTGGGTTTTTTGACATCATTAACTATAAACATATTAATATTTTTTAAAAATTTTAACATAATCTGTAGGTATTTTATAATATATCATTACAATACATGTGTCCACCCAATAAATTTCACCCCACGGTTTATAAGATGCAGTGTAAATCTATCATCAGTGGTGTTTTCTGTCTCCAGTTATGAGTTTATGAATATTACTGGAGCTGCAACTAAAGAGGAAATGCATCTAGATTAATAAAATATTTTGAGAAGGTATCAATGAGTTATCAACAGCATTATGTCTATTTCGAATAGCTACAAATTTTTCAGAGAAAAGTCTCTCTGACTGTCTTCCAACACGGCTGTGAAATTAATAACATTTTTACATGTCTGCCATAAGTACAATACTCAATGACTTTGAACCTGACATTATTTCAGACTCCATGTTTCAGGCTTCATATCAGAAAATTGAAGCAAAAGTTTTAACAGTATTATTCCAGGAAGTTTTACTGGAAGTTAATTTCTAACTCTTGTATTTCAAAAGGAAACCCTCCCAGTCAAAGATAAATATAAACCATACTGTTTGAAACAGCTAACAACCCTAAACCACTATTGACTAAAAAGGAGTACTTTAACAGAGAGTTAGCTTCATTATTTTTTAAGATTTATTTCAAATCACTGACACATAGAATTTGTGTCCCAGCTTAATAAATGGGAGAACCACAAAAATAGTGCTAATTATTTTTTTTTCTTTCATTTCATTTTCTTAAATGTACTTGTTTTAGCTCCAAAGTACAAGACACTATGACCTTTGTGCTTCTTAAATTCAAGGCTAAGAAACCATTTTGTAGCACCTTTTGCTAAGAACCAGATTCAGTGTATGTGTCTGCACTTGCACTTGTGGTTCTTACAAAATGAGACCAAACATATATACATATATGGATGTATAGACCCCCACAGGGCCACAAGTCCTGCCAGCAAACCTCCTCCAGAATGGAGGTTTCTCCACAGCTCCACAGGTCCTGCCAGGAGCCTGTTCTAGCATGGCCTTCCCGTGGGGTCACAGCCTCCTTTGGGCACCCACCTGCTCTGGTGTGGGCTCCTCCCCGGGCTGCAGGTGTAGATCTGCTCCCCCGTTACCCCCCATGGCTGCAGGGGCACAGCTGCCTCACCATGGGCTGCACTGCGGGCTGCAGGGGAATCTCTGCTCCGGTGCCTGGAGCACCTCCTGCCCCTCCTTCTTCACTGACCTTGGTGTCCGCAGAGTGGCTTATCTCATGTTTTCTCACTCCTCTCTCTGGCTGTTGTTGCGCAGAAGTTTTTTTTCCCCCTTCTTAAATACGTTATCCCAGAGGCACTACCACTGTTGCTGATGGGCTCGGCCTTGGCCAGCAGTGGGTCCATCTGGCATTGGGCCTATTGGACACAGGGGATGCTTCTAGCAGCTTCTCACAGAAGCCACCCCTGTAGCCTCCCCACTACCAAAAACTTGCCATACAAACCAAAACCAACATAAAATTTATATATATATATATATA
>NW_020799091.1:38571141-38582194 GCF_003259725.1 Athene cunicularia | reverse complement strand
ATATATATATATATATATATATATATATATATATATATATATATATATATATATATAAAATTAGTAAAATTGACAATAAATATCTTTATCCCTTTGGCCAGTTTGGGTCAGATGTCCTGGCTATACTATCTCCCAGCTTCTTGCGCACCTCCTTGCTGGCAGAGCATGGGAGACAGAAAAATCCTTAACAGGATAACTGTTACATAGTAACAACTAAAGCATCAGTATTTTATCAACATTATTCTCACACTAAATCCAAAACACAGCATTGTACCAGCTATTAGGAAGAAAATTAACTCTATCCCAGCTAAAACCAGGACAACTATCTATACACTGTAACTTATATAGCCACTTACGACACAGAGTTTACTATTAAGAGAATATTTAATCTATCCTGTGCAGAAATATATTTGCTGGAAGGTAAAATGTTGAAACCAAAAAGGTGTAGGAGTTTGCAAAATGATCCTGATTTCACAAAGTACTATAAAATATCATTTAGGTATCCTCCATGGAGCTCAACCGACCTTCCAGAAATGTATGGCTCTCTCATAGCTACTATGTCATTTCATCAGATCAAGATATACACTGTAGGACACCTGAGATGGCAGTAGATTCCATCCAGCCTATTATATGGCATCTTCCATTGTGCTAGGAAGTGACCATCTGGAATACTAATGGATGAAATGAAAGCTTCTTGGGTAAGTTATTTTTCTGTGATAGATTTAATTATGACAGTTATCCTTTGATCAACAGGTTCTGTCTATAAGATGTCTTTTAAACTGTGCAAAATTATTCCTGTCAGAATAGAGAGCTTAACCCACAGTCATTATCACACGATTTCAGGAACAGTGGCAGCCAGGATTATATTGTTTGCCATAGGCATTTGATATAACTGTTTATTCAATGTTTTTGCTGTTGATTGAAGTTAGGAAAGACAGAGCTGAATAACAAAATACTTTCCCACTTTCTCTGTGTGTACAAAACCTTTACTTTTCTGTTGAATTTCTTCTAAATCTTAAAACCAGAAGATTTCCCTGAGACTGTCATAGCAGTATCACTGCTAAAGTATTCCAGTTCACTATACTTTATTTCAAAGATTACATCTTTTTAATAACCTCCCTCTCTGCATGTGCATACAGTATACCTTAATAAGTTCAATCAAAAAAGTTTCTTACGGCCTTTACTTACAGTGTACGTTCTTCTTAAGAGTCTGGCAAAGTACTGATAATTGTGAGTTATTTTGATTAGAAAACATGTCATGTAATAACTCAACATGAGAGTGCAATATATTAATCCAGTGGTTTAGATGTAACTACAGTAGCCAATTTACACCGAAACACTGCCTGGTTTATAAAGAACAATAAGGAAACAGGTTAAAATGTGTGTGTGTTTGTGTGTGTTTAAACTTCGTTTCTCCCAAGAGACCTGCACATCTAAACAATAACACAGTCAATGAAGACAATGACGTTTACAGATTGAATCCATTTGCCTGGATCTTACCTTACTCAGTATAACGTGTGTATGTATAATTGCACTGGGTTTGAGTGGTGGGGGGTTTGGTAGCAAGGGAAGGGGCTACAGTGGTGGCCTCTGTGAAAAGCTTCTGGAATCTTCTCTGGCTCCTGCCTCTGGTCAAGGCCAAGCCAGTTAGTGATGGTGGCTGCACCTCTGCGATAACATATTTAAGAAGGAGAACCTGGGAGCTGGGGGGACTTGGAGGAGGCATTATGGAAGGACACCTGTGTGAACACCAAGGTCAGTGGAAGGAGGAGGAAAGGGGGGAGGTGTGCTGGAGCATGGAGTCCCCTTGTATGCTGCAGTGAGATGGCAGGGCCATCCCTCTGCCACCCATGGAGGTCACTGGAGTAGCAGAGATCTGCCTGCAGCCTGTGGAGGACCCCACACCAAGCAGGTGGCTACACCTGAAGAATGCTGTGACTCTGTGGGAAGAATTAAAAGCCTCCACTGTTGTAGTTCATCTCTGGGAGGACTGCATCATGTGGAGGTGTCCCACACTGGAGAATCTCAAGACGAATGCATCCCATGGGGAGGACTTATGATGGAGAAGGTTTGTGGGGGACTGTCTGCCATGAGAGGGAGATCTTGTGGAGCAGGGGGAAGAATGTAGAATAATGTTTCTCCCCACCTTAGAGGAAGAGTGAGGACTGACTGCACCCCCCATCCCCTTCCCCTGCACCCTTGGCGAAGGAGGTAGAGATATTAGGAACAATACTGAATCTGGGAAGAAAGGAGGGGTGGGGGAGGTTGTTTTAAGATACAGTAAGGCTTCTCATTGTCCAGTTCTCTCTGTTAAGTGTTTGTTTTGTCAGTGTTTGAATTAAAGTGATGTTCTTGTTTTTCTTCCACTAATGAGTTTGTATTTTTTGCCTCTGACCGTTTAAATGGATGAGAGACCCCTCCCTGTCCTGAACAGTTGCATGGTGCTCAGTTGCCCTCTAGGCCTAAACCATGACCATGACATTACAGTGTTTGCTGACAGTCTGGTTTTAGGGGTTTACATGTTTCCTTCTTCCTCCATACCATTTCTTATCACCATAATTTTACCAAAATTCTCCCTTAAAATTGAATAAAATTATTTATTTATTCTGGATAATTTATAACTGTCACCGAAAACCGGGATAAAAACTTATTGACACCAATGTGATGTAGATAAGCAGACACTTCTTTATTAACGGCCGGGTGTGCAGGGGAGTCGTCTCACCAACAACACACACCGAGCACCAGAATTATGCATTTTATATAGAACTTACTCATTAAGTATTCATACATAGACATATAATTTCGTGTAAATCATCAACATTTTCTCCTCCTATTTCTGACTATGCTCACTGAAAGCTAGAAATTTCTAGAAATGGGTCTGGGGTGCAATGTGAGTAGGTGGTCCATGAGTCGGTGGTCGCAATCTCTCCCTGCTGGAATTACCTTCTGCTTAAGTTCACAGTTTCTTGGCAGGTACTTGCAGGTTGTTACTGTCACTTCCCTCAGTTCCCATTAATCCTAGACCTTGACAACTACTTGCGTTTTTCTAGTCCTATGTATATGTCATAAATCAGTTTACAAATCATCTTGTGCTTTGTTACTTACGTCCTAACTGTTCCTACTAGCTAATTATGACCACTCCCTTCAGCCTTGGTATAGGACTGTACAGGGAATTTTAAAGTAGCACTCAGTTGCTGGTGCAAAATGCGATAAATGTGAACAAATTATCTGACTACATTATTTCTTATGCTTCTATAATTCTATTAAATTACACATAATTATTTCTACTTATAGGTAAATCAATAACATAACCATTTTTTTTTTTCCCAGAGCTGAGATGATGATGGACTAAAACAGTAAAATGTAGAAATCTCTTTAATCTGGAATGCTGAAAAATAGCCAGTGGGATTCAAAACTAAAGTAGTAGTGCACACCCTAAGTAGCAATTCAGTTTTCTGAATTATAAACACCACCTGGGTTAAGCCATGGTGTTCAAGTCTGCCTAAAATTATCCCTGATGTTTAGCTTTATTTGTCTGTACACAGACAGAGGTGTTTGTTATGAAGCAACTGTTACCCACTCCTCTTTAAATTTTGATTACAACTC
Source organism: Athene cunicularia (assembly GCF_003259725.1). Lineage (NCBI taxonomy): Eukaryota > Metazoa > Chordata > Aves > Strigiformes > Strigidae > Athene > Athene cunicularia. Next base: position 38,578,588 of record NW_020799091.1, on the reverse strand, counting down.
AGGGTTGGGCAACAGTTTGTTATGGGATCAGATAAAGAACAAGTAAGATAAAGACTGACTCTATTGATGCTTAAATTAATGGATTAAAAGTGTAGCTAGGTAATCCTCTCTATGACAAGGAAATAGATTTAATTTTGTCTTTTTATACATTCATGTTCTAATATAAAAAAAAAAATAATTAAAATGTGCTTGCATTTCAAGGAAATAAGTATGAAACCACAGTTTTGAATGCATATATTGTAATGAAGTAACTGTTCCCAGAATTGCTTTCTTCTTCATTAGTGCTTTGGTTCAAAGAGAGTGTGGTTTTGAAACGAATCTTCTGGTGGTACCTACTTGTCATTTGTTGATGAAATTTACTGAACAGTTTTGCTCCCCCCAAAGTAGATTTCTTTGAGGGGAAGGTAAATCAGAAACTACATTTTACGAGTGAACTAACATGCTTTACTTCCTCATTGGAAAACAAAGTTCCAAACCTTCAGACAGCTTTATAGTACACGTGTGGTGGGGATGTTCAGTAAATGGGATCAGACTAAATCTATTCATGAGCAAAAACTCTGAATCTCACCTGGTGTACATGGAGCATCCCCAGCACTAATTATTGATCTACTGCTTTTCTCCTATTCTCCCTGTATGTCTTGATAGTATAGATATAGCCAGGGAGAATCAGTCACCTGATGCTGAATGTGGTATAACCTACATGCTTTTGTTAGTTTATTTTATCTAACAATTCTCATAGACTAAGAAATTTTTTTTTTTTTTTTTTTTTTTCCTGGTGTTTCTGCACTGTGGCTTTCTGATTAACCTCTGAGCTGAGATTCATCTGCTTAAGCTAATTTTCTTGTGCTTTCTTAGATATGCCTCCCTCCAAGTCCTCTGCCTGCTTATTCAGATCTCCCATAGAGCTTTCCACAGGGCATGTGGCATATTGATTAGCCCCATGCAGCCCCTGAAAATATCTTACATCTGGGTGATTGAACTGAGCTCAGACAGTCCTTTAAACGTTATTTACACACAGACTATCTGAGCAATTTGATAAGAAGTGCCTATTTCTCTATGATGCCTAGATCATCAACAATTCTAAGTCCTAAAGTCAACTAGTACATTTTCAAGTGTCAAAGGATGAAATTGGTCTCAACGAGAAACAATTTCCAATTTCATTCTACTAGCCTTTTCTACCCAGCCAACAAATTCAATATTCCTGGCACAATAATACTAATACAATACTGTAGTTTCCTCTTTTTTTGATCTTGCTTCTATTACTGGATTACTGAAGATTGTATAGAAGAGTGAGTGCATAATAAATAAGGAAATCTTTCTGATGCCAAATGAAATTTTATTAATTTCAAATTTCAGATTTTTTCAGTTAGGAGCAGATTTTACAGAAGTGTAGCCATCAATATGCTAATGGCTTTTCATGTGACAGTTTATGCCATAGTAAATAAAATAAGGTATGTAGTGAAATGATTGCAATTTTTTACCTTGATAATAAAATTGCTTTGAGAAAGTGTTATGCCCTGGGCTGTGCTTGATAGATTAGCCATTCAGCACTTCAGGTCTTTGTTCACCAAGAAAATGATAAATTACAAGTGGGCCATGCTTTTTATGACACTGAGGAGGAACACAACAGTTTATTTGCTTTTGCATATGCAATAAGTTCAATTTCTCAAAAAAATAATGCATAGTATCATGATCCATATTTATGAACTTAAGGATGTAGGTAAGCATTTACACAGGCATTTAGCTAAGCACTTTGTAGTCTAAGAAGCCATGTAGCATGAATTTAACCACTTAAATTCAGAACAGTATCTACACATCTAGATTGTCTCCTTTTTGCAATAGTGAAAGTCATCCTATTATATCCAAACCTTTTCAGTGTGTTTATTTGCATCTCTCTTTCTCATGTCATGATTTCTTTATGTTGTACAGAGAAATAAGTTTGTCTAGGGTGCAAGTCATATCAACTTCAAAGAAACTTCCACAGAAATATGAAAGGAATTGTGAAATATTAATATCTTCTTCTTTGTAATGATCATAAAGGAAAATTAAAGTAAAACACTTGTGAATGTCTAAAGTTCCAGTATCTAAAGTTGAGTAGAGTATGGAGTTCTTGTCACTGATTGGACTAAGAGGAAAGAATTACCCAGATATGTCAGTGAGTAGCATTCTACTCCCTGATGACAGTGATAACAGCAAGACAACAAAATCATCTTCCTTTCTCTAGCATATCTTTTTGGTGACCTGGAATTTTGTATTCCTTTCTGCATAGGATCCTTGTTAAAATTGGAGATCTAAAGAGCATATTCATTCCTGATAATCCACATTATTGTAGTTAAAGCCTTTTCTTAGCCTGAGGAAGCTGTTTGTGCAAATTGCTTAGGCTGAGACTTGCTTAAAGCCTAGATATTTGACTCCTGCAGTAAATATTCTTCAGATAAGTAGGTTTAATGAACAGAATCAGACAGCAGCACAATCTTTTAAATTTAATTGCATGTACACTGAATGAGAGTACAAATATCGGTCACAATAGTTCTGTTATTAGATACTGGAATACCTGTCTTTTGCAAACCAAGTGGCCACAAGTGAGAGCTAACAGTCAGTGCAGACTACCTAGAAAGCTTTCATGGAGTCAGTAGAGCAAAAGCTGTATGCTCAGTAACACAACTTCATTTGTCCAGGAAAAAAATGTCAGAAAATTTAAGCTCAAAAGCAGCAGAATAGGTTTGGAGAAGTTTTTTTGGATTTCTATGCTGAACTTAAATTTGTAATGCTCACTTAATTTGAATTAGGTTTTCAAAGGCTGTGTCAGATATCTGATGTAACTTTTTTTCTGATGTAAAAATAAAATGTCTTTCATTCTATAATCAAGAAAGAATGTGGAGAGGTTTTTTTTCATTGTAGGAAAGTATTTAGATCATATGTAACTTCGAAAGAAGTCACTGGTTCAATAGAGAATACTCCTTTGTGATTTTTCCTTTCTTTGATTCAGTAGTTGTTTTTCAAAATGCAGGACAAGAGGATAGCAGAACTTTCTTAAAGTTAAAAATGGTAGTGAGAAAACCTTAAACGAAATATTGAACTAAGCAGGTTTCTGCTTCCTCACCAAGAGGATCACTGTGATTATTGAGGCAGGCATTCTCCAGTCTTGGTCAGAGTAGAGTTGTTCAGCAATAGAGGTGTATGGTCAACTATCATTGCCTCCATGTAAAAAGAAATTCTAAGAATATGTATTTAAAGTTCTTAGTTTCAATATTTAGGAATGGTAGGACTGGAAAATACCTCCAGAAGTTGTTTTATCTGTCTGTGTGCATCATAGAGTGAACTATATGGTATCATTTGCAACAGATTTTTGTCTTTCTGAGGTCTGTGTAGGCACTCTGCTCTGGAGCTTCACTATTGTTGTTACAGTCTTTCTGAATGCTTCTTCTGAAACTTCCTTTCTGCAGTTTAAGCCAATTGCAGATTCTTCTATATAGAATGAGGATAGAATTAAAGAATACTTTTAATTTTGTTCTCAACCTTGTTTATAGTTAAAAGCTGTTAGCACATAATCTGTTTCCTTTTGAAGGCTAAGTGATACCAGTTCTTTCAATGCTTTCAGTAGATTGTGTTTCTTTTTTTTTTTTTTTTTTTTTTTCTTTTTTTTTTCCCTTGAGTGAGAGTGGACAAGGCTCCATCTGTTTGGTCCAGGTATTTGGAGGGAAATGCAGTGGACACAGTTAGACTATGCTCAGGAAAATAAGCAGAATTATATTTTATGCATTACAAATTTAAAAATATTCCTACCATTTTCTTCACTTTCACAGTGGTGGGTGACTCTGATTCATTTTCAGATTTTACTGTTTGTAAAACAATGTAATTGTGCTTGAATTCCCAGATTCTTTTTTGCAGAGCTGCTACTTAGTCATTGTTTCTCATCTTATATTTGTTCACTTGATTATTATTCTTGAAGTATGGAATGATGGAATTTCTCTTATTTCATTTTTGAGCTTTTTTTTTTTTTTTTTTTAATTTGTCGCAATGGTTGATATTTCTTATCTTGTTTTCCAGTGTATTAGTAGCATTAGCGACATTGTATCATCTGTAAATTTAGTAAGTGCATATTTTCTTTAAGAAAATGTAGAAGAGTTCTTGACTCAAGAGGTTTTACAGAACTCAGTAAAACCAATTGGGAAATGTGGGAATACCTGATAAGAATAACTGTTTCACTGAAGTTTCCATTAGAAATCTGATTTAGCTGGTTATATCATTTGAGTGACCTGAGAGAAGCAATGTAGAAATTAGGTATTTATTTATTTATTTGCTTTCTGAATTATTCTCTTATATCAGTGTAGATGTACTCCGTGTTCTGCAGAAAAGCTCTAGAGTGCTGATGATTTTGGAGTGCATTAATGACAACCAAGTCTGGTATATTTCTATTACATCAATTACAGATAATTCTGTAATTTATATGTAAGTATGAGTAAAGAATTTAAATAGAAAACAGAGATTTTTTTCTGGGCTGTTGCAAAATTACTTTCTGTCTCCCAATAAATGGGAAAGAGAGATTAATTTTGAGCGCTAGAAAGATTCATTTCTATAATTCCGGTATGTTTAGCAGTAGCATGATAAATTTGATACTTAGAAGAAATCAATCCTACTTCCCCAAATATCTGCTTAAACACCTTGGTACAATTTGCTAGGTTTTGGCTCTGTCCACAGCAGGCTTTCTAGAAGGTGCCTCTGAGCTTCTGCCAATAGAGAGCAAAAGGTGGACTTACTGATTAACCTTTCTCCATCCTATCCAAGTGAGAAATATTCTCTTTTCTCACATTGTAATAGATTTCTTGAGCACTATTCATTAATTATGACCAAAGAATGATGTTCACATGCCATGTAGTGATATTGTTACAGGATAGCTCTGCGCACAAAAATCAAAATCAATGATAACAGACTGAAGTTGCCTGTATGTGGTGTTACTGGAATTGGAATTCCTATCTTTCATTTTTTGCTTTTCTTAGAGAAGCTAAATATCTTTCTGTGACTCCTTGCTAACAAACCTCATGAAAAGCAAGCACCATGTACCTATTCACATACACAGTAGGTTATTAACTCTCACTAAGGGAGAAGAGGGATGCTTACCGTAGTTTAGTCTAAGAGGATAATAAGAAAACCTGCAGGAATCTGTATGTTACTGTGAGAAGTCACAATAAAGGATTTTTGATCCTGTATTAACCTCTGTGATTGCATCTATGTCTGCTTTCTAAGTGGTTCCTCATCTTAGTGAACTGGCTTGAACCTTTGTACCACTTCAGTGACCAAAACCAAAGTACCAGAAATAAATTAGAACAGCAGTATGACGCATTCAAATTTAAACCCACAGAAATTTAGAATAATCTTTTCAGAGCTCAACATTTTTGATAGCAACAATATGCACAGACATGATTTATACACATGGAACAACCAACAAATGGTTTCCATATTAATTCTGTGAAGTAGTATATAATTAGAAAGTCTGGTACTGTAGACTCCTTAACAATTTAATAATTAATTTCAATGTAATTTTTAAAATGAAATAATTATATCCTTATTTTTCTGAGCTTTAGTATTTAGCAGTTAATATGAAACTGTGAGATATGAAACACAAACCAAAGGGAAGGGGGAGAAAACAAGATTGCATTATGCATAAATTATAAAAAAATGAAGAAATTCTGGATCAAGTGTAAATCTCAAAGATGAAATGGTAATATGTGTTTCTTTGTTTTTAAGAACATGGCCAGAAAGGGAAGTATAGCTTTTTCTTGGGGTAGCAGGGCAATGAGATTTTGTGAATACTAGTGTGGGACACCACCAAAATAAAGGAGACAGTAACAAGTCTGACAAACTTTAGGAAGCAAAAGCAAGATTTTGTTTCGTTTACACAAAACTAAAGTATTTTATTTAACACGTTTATTTCTGTTTCAGTTAATTCGAGATTCCATTTCACAGAATCACAGAACAGTTGAGGTTGGAAGGCACCTCTTGAGATTACCTAGTCCAAAACCCCTGCTCAAACAGTCAGCTAGAGCATGTTACCACAAGCATGTCCATTCAGATGTTGAATATCTCCCCAGATGAAGACTCCAGAATTTATCTGGGCAACCTTTTCCAGTGTGCAACCACCCTCACAGTCAATTTTTTTTTCTTGTGCTCAGGTGGAAATGTATGTGTTATAATTTGAGCCCATTGACTCTTATTCTGTCACTGGGCATCACAGAGAAGAGTCTGGCTCCATCTTCTTTACACTCTCCCATCAAGATTTAATACACATGAATAAAATCCCCCTGAGTCTTCTCTTCTCCAAGCTGAACTGTTCCACTTCTCTCGGCATCTCCTTATATGAAGGATGGCCCACACCCTTAAACATCTTCATGGCCCTTTGCTGCAGATGGTCATGGACCGCAGTGTCCATGTCTCCTTTGTACTAAGGAATGAAAAACTGGACCCAGTACTCTAATCTGGCCTTACCAGGGTCCATCAAGCATCATGTTCCTGTGGACAACACTCCTCCTAATGCAGCCCAAGAACCTATTGATCTTTTTGTCAATAGGGGCATGTTGCTGGATCCTGGTCAGCTTACTGTCTACCAGGACACCCCCCCCTTCCCACCCAATTCTTCTCTGCTAAGCTACTTTCCAACTGTTATGGCCCAAGGTTGGACTGGTGCAGAACTTGGCATTTCCCTTCATGAGGCTCCTATCTACCCAATTCTGTATCTTGTTGAGGTCCTGTCTGAACAGTAGCATATGAATCTGTTGTATCAGCTACTCTCTCAGTTTTGTATCGTCTGTGAACTTGCTGAGGATGCTCTCTTGTTATTAATGAAGGACCCGTTATCCTCCCATGGGGTATAACACTGGTGACTGGGCTCCAGATGGATTTAGTGCCCAGCCTTTCAAATAATTTTCAATCTACTTCACTATCCATGTGTGAGAGATGAGAAATCAGGCCTGTGAGAAACTAAGACAAACAACCTGTGAAAGCAAAAGTTGAGGCTGATTGAAGAAGTACCTCAAACACTCGCAAGACAAAACCATGAGTCACAGGGTGCTTTCTGTGGAGGCCGAAGCTGATAACGCTGCCCGATGTATCTGGGGGAGAGAGCCCTGTGGAGACAGGACGGCTCTGCCCTGGGGCACTTGGGCAGATTTCAAGGGCCGTGTGTCCGGTGAATGAACTTTGCTTAATTATCCACAAAATGCATATTGAAGTTGACACCCCTCAATATGCTAACGAGGGCTGACATGATCATGCTAATTACATCATCCCATGAAACACCTGACCCCTCCCTGAACATGGGATATGTAGCTAAGTGGGTCGACCTAGGGGACAGACCCAAGGAAAGTGGATATAAATCCAAGGGGAGAAGAAAGGGCTCTCTCTCTCTCCCCATCTCCCTGCCCCTCTCAGCCCCTCCCCCCACCCCCCC
>NW_020799091.1:38568467-38571091 GCF_003259725.1 Athene cunicularia | reverse complement strand
CCCCCCACCCCCACCTCCGGCCGCCTGGAGAGAGCAGTGAAGTGAAGAAGACGGATGCCAGTGAAAAAAATGGCCGCCTCCTGGAACCCTCGCTGGTGGGATCAGCTCAGGAACCCACACTGGTGATCTGTATTCCCCCATTCCCTCTATCTCCCTCTTTTCCTTTTTCCATTAAGAAATGCAAGGCATATTGTATTGCTCGCCACAACTTGCTATGTACTTAGCCGATTATCGTGTGCTCAATTAGTACATTGTGGGTAGTTAATAAATGCTTGAACTTGGAGACTTGTTGTCCGCTCCAATTGGGGATTTGCGAATCTGAGTCACTTGTCCCCCTCGTCTGAGCAGGATGTGACACCATGTATATAATGGAACTAATTCATCTTATCTAGCCCATTTGAACAATTGCCATAAGGTTCCTAATAAATAAATATAATGATACACTACGTGGGTATCAGAGGAAGTTATTTGTGGAGATGTAACTTGAGAGAACTTGAAATGAATACCTGAGGGCTACAAATGAGATGTAAGGGAATAAACCAACTTTGTAGTAAGAAAAATTCTGTCTGAATTACAGTAAGGCATTTTGGAAAGGAATAGTTTTAAAAGATAGCAAATTATAGTGACAAACTACAGTGGCAAGAAGTCAGTGTTATATAACTGATAAAATAAAAATATCAGTGGATTAGAGGTAGTCAAGTACAAGGAACAGAAAGCCTAAAGACTCATGGGGCATTGCTAGGTTACCAAAATATGATACTGAATTTTTTGTCTTATGTAGTCAAGTCTCTTTTATTTTAAGAACTTTTTTTTTTTTTTTTTTTTTTTTTTCCCTGTGTTGTAATTTATACCTGCACAGTAGATTTGTCACTAGTTATTCTGTAAATTCACAGATAAATTCGTAACTGAATGCACACATTGTGATTTCATGCATATTTTTTGTTCTCTCAGCCATAAAAGCCCCTAAATTGAACTCAAAACTGATAGAAATTTTAAGATGCTTCATGGATATTTGGGATTCCTAGCCTGTGGGAAAAATAGAATAAGAATAAATTTGAAGAGACAGACATCAGTAAACCTGAGCAGCAGAGGAAAGATGAAGTTGTTTAGGTGTATATTTCTGAAGGCATGCAGCAATATGATGCGATAAGTGTAAAGACTTCATTTGTCTTTAAATGCTGCCTATGAATTTATCTGTTAATGATATGGAAAGAGAAGCTATGATGTTACGATAGCATGGTTGAAACAAAGCTCCAAATAGTAAAGATTAAATGTAGCTGTCAATATATGAACTAAAAGTGACCTGAATAGCTCTCCAGATCCTTCTAACTATATTGACTAGGTGTCCAATGATTACACTGACAGCTTAAAATTTTGATTTTTTTTTTCCATTTTCCTCCATGTTCTATACACACAAATACAGTGAAGAAGAAATGCATCAGCTGAGCTCAGGAGTTAAATGGCCAGTGGAAAAATGGCTGAAAGAGCTCTGAGATCACTGTGGTGTCATAACAGCTGGGTTATACAGTTAAAAAAAAGCTTTGCACATCTGTCTCGTGAGACCGATCATTTGCTTGACTCCCTTCTACCAAGAGTTGTTTTGATAGTTTTGCTTAAAGGAGTATTTTTACTTATGTCTGACAGATGCATGGATAGAGTCAATAAATGCAGCTCTGCCCTCAGAAGTTTCTCATGCAGTGCACCATCAGGCTGATGTGAACTGACAGTACTTACACCCAGGTGTCATTGTCTAACATGGGTGTTGTCAAAAAATATGGCTTGACAGATCTGTTTCTTCTCTCCATGCAGTGTTCCTTTCCTTAACAGGAAATGTTAAGGGACTATTTGTTTAGTATGTAAAAAGTTCATGTTCATGAAGGCCTCCAGTGTGTCTGTAGATCCTCGTGATTTCTACATATAGACTCATCTGGTCTCCCTAGATACTTCCCATTCCTTATATAACTTTCTCTATGAGGCTCTTGGCTATACTACAACTCTGAAAAATGATGGGATTGATTTTTTTATTTTTTTTTCCCCTAATACAATTTCTAGATGATGGAATGAAGTGTTCAGGAACATGGTACATTTCTGAAATAGCTGATTAATTGGTAATTTCTGGCAAATTGAGAATTTACTAAAAATTGCAAATATTTTGATTGTCAATAAATAGAAATCAGATACTTGTAAAAATTTTATTTCTAATGAGTCAGAAATGATATGTAAGGCTTGAATAGTTCAGAAGTATGTTTAGCTTTGTTTCTTGATTTCAAATTTACCAATTCAAGCTATATGTGCTGTACCAACAGATGATCAACAGTAGCAAGTGCTGGATAAGATGCTTCTGATATTGTACAAAGCAACTCATTCTGCTAGTAAGCAAATTAGGGAGCTACAACAATGAAAAAAACTAATTCTGTATACTAGAAGTGAAGTGCACAACAGTAAAACACAGTAGTTGTATACAAAGGAGAGGAGAGCGAAACAGTTTAATAGAAGAATGGTTCACTGAGTGGAGCATGATTTTAATGTTTGGGTGACTAGTCTTTAAACTGTACTCTATTTAATACATTGCATAAAACTCTCCTGCAGAATATCCTAATTGGGGTGGGGGGTGGGGGGTAGGG
>NW_020799091.1:38554980-38568417 GCF_003259725.1 Athene cunicularia | reverse complement strand
TGGGGGGTGAGGGGTAGGGGGGCCAGGGAAAAAAAAAATGTGTTTCAAGCTGATATGAAAAGAGTTGGTAAACCTACAAACAGCAGTTAAACATATAAGGAAGATGTACAGCCACCCAGGGAGGCATGAGACAGCACTGACAGAAGAACACTACAAAGTATTCTAGGTTATGCTTAAAGTTCTTTTATTTTCTGATCATGCAGTTCATAGTAAAAAGATCAACATACCCTATGTGCACTTCAGACGTAAAAGGATCGTGAAATACAGGTTGTGGTGAGTCAGCGAAGAAGGGCAGAAATGGACTGCATTCATGCAATTGATGGTTTGACAATAATTTGACAAGAACCAGTGGAGAGGTAGAAAACCTGAACTGTCAGTGACAGTAACTATGTAAAGTTGAATTTCCTAAATATTATGTGACAAGTTAACAGCAACATAGCAAAATGTAGCAGACAAGTACACACTATCAGAGACCATCAGAGACCTAATCGTTGAGACGGATATAGTGTGGCTGTTCAGTGATGCACATTTTGGTCACAGCAAATGTAGCCAAAGCACAGATCTGTGACACCAAGTACTACAGATGTCAGTGATAACCATATGGCATCAATTTCGTGCTACTGTATACGCACAGCTAATTTATAAGTGATATAAATTTTAAAGATGAACTGTTATATGTGCAGTGATAACAGGACAGCGTAAATAAGATGGAGCAAGACATGACAATATGTCAGGATACATAAAATAATCAGAAATTCTGATTAAGGGAAAAATAATGCCATGGAGGTAGTCAAAGACTGGAAGAAGCTACCCAGAAAATTTGTGGTATTTTTGTCCTGGAAAGTATTCAAAGCTGGACACAACCTTGGGCATTCTCATCCAACTAGAACTGTTTTGAGCAGAATTTGGAATATATGTTCTCTGGATATCCCTCCCAGACTCAATTGTTCTGTGGTTATAATATGGAATATTTTTAATTTCCCTGTAATAGTGCTGTTGTGGCCGTGATGATCAAAGGATTTAAAACAAGCTTTGGAGAAAGAAATGACATCTCTTGGCAGGAGGGGAAGTATACAAGCTTCAAGGAATGAAGAACACTTTCTTAGAGTCTGGTTTTAATACATGTGTTGGATGATTCTTCTGTATCTTTTGTCACTTTTCCTGGTTAGTTATTCATGTTGCATGTCCATCAACTCTTTACTGTCCAATGCTACATTACCAGGTGGTAAATTAATCAAGCTCCAACATGAGGAATGCACTCTATATGGCTCAGAATTACATACCCAATCTTTTTGCTTTTTCAGTGGTGTCTTTTTCCATCTTTTTCCCTCCCTTTTAACCCACAAAATCAGTAGCTCTCTGTAAAAGATAAAATATGATATATAAAAAATTTCCTAAGATGGACGCATAGATAATAGCAAGCAATCATAGAGCCAAACAAAAGAATTTTCATAAGTAACAGTCCTAGGATTTCTTGCCTTTTTAGAGTAGTGGGGATAGCAGGGGAGAAAGAACAGAGTGACAACAGTGATTATTAAAATAAGCACACATCACTGTAAGATGCACTTTACTTTGATTACTGTGAAGGAATAATCATTTTGCTGCCTTTGTTTTCATGACCTTTGTACTCATGTTACTTGTCATCTTGCCAGACTCGGACATTTCTTACAAATAAACAATTTATTTCTCTTAGAATTTAAACTCACTTTCTCCTTTCATGATTTTACAGTTATTAAAATTGTTTTCTGCAGATTCAGCTGTTTCAATTAGCTTGATGTTCCAGAGGTTCTTTGCCATACATGTGTTGGACATTTATATGAACATTATAATTATATATACATTATAATTCCTTTCCTTTTTTAGTTTGGTTTTACATTTTCTTTTTTATGATATATTAAACCTTTCTAGTCATATACATTAAAATATATTTCATTCTTTCTTATAAGCTGATGTCAGCCACAATTATAGGGAGATATCTGCAAACTTAAAAACTTAAGATATTGGATTTGGATTTAAAATCTGAATCTGCACTGATAAAACGTTCAGATTGTGGTCTGTACTTCCTGTTCACCCATTCAGAACTGAAGGAATTGCATATTTAAAATATTCACATGAATAAGCAGAACAGATATATTGGCTAAAATACTATAAACTCCATATTTTATATCAATTATTTGTCCAAATTTGGTACAGATGAACAAACCAGTAAAATGATTATGAAAAAAACATAGGTCTCAGTCCCACTATCCCCAATAACATGGAAATAAAACCATGCTGTAATTGTGAAATGCTATTTGGGAAGTAGTTAGTTAAAGACTGAGGAATGTTGACCTAAACTGAAAGGTTACACTTGGAATAGTCTGTCTCCTTGAAAATTTGTTTGCTTGGATAAGAAACTAATATTATCTGTAAATTTTAAAATGTGTAGAAAAAATTTAAATACAGTTAAGATACTGTATCTCCCATGTGTTCATTTAAAATACATCCTTTTAAAGCAGTACAGATCTTCTTACTCTTTAGAAGCTTTATTTATTCATTTGTTTGGATGTTCAAACAGAAATAGCAGATCAAATTTTTGGTCTAGCTATTTCTTGCTAAATAAAGCTAACAGGTCTCTTGTCATATGTAGGGTAACCCACTAGGCTGTAAGTGGATTTCTGTGGTGGGTTGACCCCAGCCACCAGCTAAAAACCCATCCTGCCTTTTATTCACTCCCTTTCCTTGACAATGTGGACAAACATAGAAAGAAGGCAAAAAGACTCGTGGATTGAGACCATTTAGCAAGAAAAGCAAAAGCTGCACACACAAAGGAAAAAGAGTCAGATCCTATCAGCAGACAGATGTCCAGCCACTTCCTGGGAAGCTTAATGGCTACTTGGGAAGACAAATGTCATAGCCACAAATGTCACCCCTTTCCTCCTCCTTTCCCTGAGTTTCTGTTGCTGAGCACAGCATCATGTGGCATGGAATATCCCTTTGGTCAGCTTGGGTCAGCTGTTTTGGCTATGTCCCCTTTGCTGTATCTCCTCCAAACCTTGCACACTCCCAGCCTCCTCACTTTTGGGGAAAGTGGAAGAGAGAGAGAGAGAGAAAGTCTTGGTGCTGTGCACTGGTGTTGTCAACACCATCCCAGCCACAAATGCAATACACAAAATCATACAGGTTAGTATGAAGACAGTTAACTTCATAACTTCATCTTAGGACCCAGTACCATTTCTAATAAGAACAGTATATCTTTTATATGAAACAGGAGGGTAAGCAGGTCTCAGAGTCATCTCTTTAACTGGAGAGGTAACTAAGAACAGAAAAAGATAACTTGAAGGTATCTCTAGTGTCATCATTGGTGGACAGTCAAAGACAAAACAGTTCAAGTTGTAACCATTTCTGACATTCCAAAGGAATAGATAATACTCATTTCAAGGAACAGCAGGAACAGCCGATAATATTAATTTCAAGCATTTGTCTTTTTTTTTTTTTTTTTTTTTTTTTTTTTTCTGAGAGTGGTAATTCTTATCTGCCCTCTTAGGACAGCTTTTCAGTTATTGTACTGTTGCAAGTAGATGAAAGAGGCTGAAGGTAGAGGATAGGATTTTCTCTATTTAAATAGGGATTATTATTTCCTTCGCTGGCTGCCATGGAACAGGTAACTGTATTTCTCATCCACAGACTATGTGGCTTGATTTTTTCAATTTCTTCACATTTTCCTTATAAAAATAGACTTCTTAGACCTGAGAGTTTTTAATTGTTTCTATTTTCCTTTAAATATCTCCATAAAGCATCAATAAGAAGGTTTGTTTGAATAGAGACAGCATTAGGTTCCCTCTAACATTAAGAACACACATGTTTCTCCACCTGTGCTGTGATGAGTTCCTTCAGGTGAATGAAAGAACCAGATTGTATTCCAGTGGATTTTGATTCTCAGCATTTTTACAAATTGTCTGCAACTCTGTAATCAGTTTCAGTGGAGGGGGCTGGAAGAGTGGCTTCTGTGATAAAAGATCAGGAGCTGCCCCCATCTTCAACAGAGTTCTAGTTAGCTCCAAAACAGACCTGCTGCTGTCAAAGCTGAGCCCATCAGTGATAGGCTGTGATAATATATTTAAGAAAGTGTAGAAAATTTAGCACAGCAGCAGTGAGAGAGATGAAGTGAGAAGAAGGTGAAAGAGACCTGCAGACACCAAGGTTATTGAAGAAGGAGGGGAAGAGATGCTCCAGGTGCTGGAGCAGAAATGCCCTTGCAGCCCACGAAGAAGACCATGATGACACAGATATCCACCCTGCAGGCCATGCAGGACCCCATATGGGAACCAGTGGACATGATCTGCAGGAAGCTGCAGCTCATGGTGAGCTCAGACAGGAGCAGACTCCTGGTAGAAACTGCAGCCCTTGTAGCGGAGCCCATGCAGCAGCAGGTTTTCTGGCAGTACCTGTGATCCCTGGGGGACTCATGCTGAAGCAGTCTGTTCCTGAAGGACTACACCCCATGGAAAGGATGCATGCTGGAGCAGTTCTTGAAAGACTGTATCCCATGGGTGGGACCCCATGCTGGAGCAAGGGAACAACATGAGGAAGAAGGAGCAGCAGAGTGTTTTGAACTGATGGCAATCCCCATTCCTCATCCCTCTGCACCACTTGTGGGGAAAAAAAGGAGAAGAATTGAGAGTGAACTTGAGCCTGGGAAGAAGGGGTGGCGGGAAGATGTTTTTAGATTTGTTTTTATTTTTTGTTATCCTACTGCAATATTAAATGGCAATAAATTAAATTGACATTCCCCAAGTTGAGTCTGTTTTGCCTGTGACAGTAGTTGGTAAGTAATATCACTGTCCTTATCTTGACCTGTGAGATTTTCTTCTTATTTTCTCCCCCTGTCCTGCTGAGGAGGGAGAGAGGGAAGCTTGTGGGCACCTGGCAGCCAGCAGGTCTGCTCTGTTTATAGTAACACTAACAGAGAACAATATAATCTGATTAACACCACTCTTCTGTCCGTCACTAGAGACTATGTGGTCATATGCAGTCATTCCTTTTAAACTCACTGCCCTGGAAATTGTGAAAGTTTAAGCAACAAGTGGCCTCAGGCTGGCTATTCAAGTCTGCTCTGTTCTAAAATTTAAAGAGGAGTCACATCACAGGTTTTATTCTAAAAGGAAACATTTTGAATAACATCTGTTACAGAATACATCTAGCTGTTCTTCAATGAGCGAAATTTCTCTCTCAAAACAAATTTTATTTAATAGTCCGTAATACATTACAATTGTGCTACCTGCTATATTTAAAGGTCTTTGTGAAACTGCTTTACTAGCAAGTACAACTAGCTTTTCTTCTTTTTTCTCACAGAAAGCACAGACTTGTTCTTTATTTCAGTAAATACTACTGCGTGATTGTGGGGTTTTTTATCTTAAAGTGAGTAAAATTGATGAAAATTAGACATGTTCAGCCTGTAAGAGAAAGATATGCAACTTGAGCATCTATTTAAATTAAGCATTGTTAAGGAACATCAGTAGTTTATTTTTTGAAGAACAAGAAGTTCACTTTTGAATTCATTCTTAATAATCCACAGTAAAATGAAATATTAGTGAATAAATATTTGCTAAATATTTTGATTTATCAACATTGATTTTTTAAACATTAATTAGAAGTTAATTGCATTTTTACCTTTTTTTTTTTTTTTTTCTCTAATAGTAAGGAAAAAATAAAATTCAGGAAATTTTAAAAGTAGCTTATGACAACATGGCATGAAGGAGTCTATCATAATTTTATTTATGAAGAGGTCCTTGTTCACCAAACTAAGTGAAAAATAACATTGCCCTTTGTAACTGCTGGTAAAGAAGTTAGTCTATATCCAGATTTCTTTAAAGATTGTTCTACTTTTGTCTTCAAATCTGTTAAGTGTATCTGTCCTTGTTTCTGCCTGGATAGAGTTATTTTTTGTACTTACTATTATTGTTATTATTATTTTATTTCATTTCAATTATTAAACTGTTTTAACCTCAACCTATGAGTCTCCCTACCTTTACTCCTCAAATTTCTCCCCCACCCCCTGAGGGTGTGTGGCTGTCAGTCAGGTTTAAACCATGACAATAACAAGCATCACTGTGAAAACACAGTTTCTGGTAGTATTTTTCTTTAATAATATAAAAAAAATTGCTGTCCACTCCCAGCTTCCCTATAAGGTCTTTTCAGCACTGGGAGCTTTTAGACCTTCTTTTGGTGTCAAAGGTGATTGTGATCCTAACCAATTTACAATTCTCCATGCTATTGCTTACTTCTCTTTACATATTCTTTCTTTTCTTTACATATTGTTTCAGCATCTACACTGTTTCTTTGTTTTCTGATCATATTCACACCCATATCTATTTCATTAAACCTCTGTGCCTCTGCTTTTTGTATTATTATACAAACAGTGCATAACCTTATGCTTTCTGTATTACTATACAAACTGTTCAAGTATTCATCTTTCATCAAATTTTGTAAAGTAAGCATGCCTTTATCAATATAAGCAACCGTGACTGTTGTTCTCATTATAATCTTTTTATTACCAATGATCAATCTTATTTCTTTTCCTATTACTGTATTCTCTTTTAACTTACTAACAGAGACTCGTTTGGGTTTTGTTCTATCTTGTAAGAAAGCATCACATTTATAACAGCTGTTCTGACAGCTCTTTTAGATGATTGGTATCAGGTTAGAGGTCTCCAGTCAAAAGAGTCCTTTCCCATTACTGGTCTCCAAAAGCTTTGTTTTACTGTTCTCTCTTTCCTTAAGAAAACAGTTTTCAGACTTTGCAGATCACTTATCCTCCATTTCAGTAGCAGTTCTATCCCTTTTCTACTTCTATTCCTTTAATGGTTCATCTTCTGCCCTGAAAGTCTCCTGCATCATCACTCACTGATCTTGCTCAGTTCCCTTATTTTGAACTTCAACCTTTTCTTCACTGGATGAGTCCTTTTTATGTGTTTTTTTGTTTTGTTTTGTTTTGTTTTTTGCCTGCAAACTTAGTTTTTCTAAACTTCAACAAACCTGCTGTAAACTCAGTTGAGCTCAACCCTTTCAGACATGACTAGTGATGGTGGGCAGGTATTCAGCTTCAGTAGACACTTTCTGCACCACTTTATTGCCTTACTCATTGTTTGTACTTCTCGTGCACACCTCAAAAGACCCTGACCTGCGGTTTCCCCTAGGCTTTCCCTTTGCTAACAAACTACTTTCTTTCGCTGCCTGCACAAGAGTCTTATGTGGCAATAACTTCTTTCAGCCTTTGTCACTGACTACTTTGGTACTCTGGAAAAGAGCTTGCACAATCCTACACATTATTTGCTGCAGTTCATAACCATAACTTCACCGTTTTACAAAGGAAAAATAAAAGATAGGAAAATAGTTCTTGCCTAGTCAGTTGACCAGCACAGAGTCTGCCACAGTTCAAATCTTTTCTAGTGTCTGTATCTATGTCAGAAAAAGTCCTATTAATGCTTCTTTTTAAGGAGCCTCTGATAATGTAGGCCTGCATCTTCCTTTTCTGCTTTAGAAGTGGGGTTTATCTACCATTTTTCTTTCAGTTTGCAGATAATTTTTTTTTTTTTTTTTTTTTTTTTTTTTTACATATCACCTTTATTCTGTCTTGGATCCCACACTATGTTTCTTGTTCTATTCCTTGTTCTCAAACTGATTAACCTTCCATGGTCACTTTTTAAAAGTCTCACTGCTGTCTCTTGACGCCTTTACTGTACGTGGTCTTTGAGTAACAATTTTTAAGTGTTGCCACCTGTGAAAATGCATACTCAGATTTCACATTCTTGCAAATGTCTAACATTATTCAGTTTGGTGTAATGCATATTTGTATGCCTCACACTGATTGATGTGTTCATGGCAAGATTTAGTGATGGATTAGACATAATTGGGACAGATGGACTCCTTCAGCATGTATCTTCACATATGGTTTGAATTCAGATTATGAAAAAATTAATTTATACTGCCATTTATACTGAAAAAATTATCCTTAAAATATTTTTTTAAAAAAGATAAATGGCTTTACAGATTAATAGAATGAAATGTGGATGAATAATCCAGACTTTTCTCTAATGTCTTATCAGAATACTGCTTCCAATAGGATCATAGTTGAATACGTAGTTAGTTTTATCTAACCATGAATGTTCCTTGCTTTTGCTACCTATGCAATACAGAATAATTTCATTACTGTATTAAAGAGCGAAAGAAAATTATGTTAAGACTGTTAAATTAACCCCTAAAATTAGAAAATACTTGTTCATAGAATCTTCAATTAAATGATTGCATATCAGTCAATTATATATCAGCAAAGTGCTGATGCTAGGGAACTTCCTACCATATGCCAAGCTCCGTGTCCCAATAATTGAGATTCTAGATTTGCTTAATTAAATAGCTATATTTACAGAAACGAACAAAATTTCCATAATTATTTGTGGAAAAATCTCAGAAAAGGGGGAAAAAAATCACAAAAAAAACAAAGCTTCATATCATTTATGATAACCCAAAAAAGACTTCTATTTGAAAGACAACATTAGCCATGGGCAACATATTAAATTACAGACATTGCTGACTGCAGCGGCTTTGATTCTGTATAACAGTCACAGGTCTATGTGTGTTGTGGCTTTTGTATTTTTTTAATTTGACCTTAAAAAAAGGACAAATCAACATGTCAAATTGGTTAAGGTTTAAATAAATATAGATTACATCCATTAAAACGTTTGTATATTAACATGGTAAATCTGTCACATATCTAAATTATAACACCTAAAAACTGATGAACCCTGCAGGTGCTTTAATTATACAAGATATAAAAATAAAATCTTCTATCAACATGCACTTTTTATATGCAAATATTACAGAACATAATTCTCTTGTGGTCTGAGAAAACCTAGTAGGTTCTCACTCCTGTTTCTGCTTAGAATGTCATCCCAGACAGCTGCCAGTTACCATAAGCTCATGTGATGCCTGGGTATTTGGTCTTTAACAGGCTCATGGCTAGAAGGCTGAATTCAGTGTCTCAAACAGGTGGATAATGGTATTGTTTCATATGTCTTAGGGTATTTCATCTGAGCTTTCTCTTCTCAGTCCAAAAGGATATGGGTCTCCCAACTGTGTCATGTCTTCCAGCTTCGATCTTAGATAACCCAGTACATCTTAAAGCCCATCAGAAATTTATATTATAACTAAATCAAGGCCAGTGAGTTCTTCCAAGGCCAGTGAATGCACCAACTATATATATATATATTTTTTTTTTCCTGGCTGCTTCATCACTTGTGAAACCATTTCATTCAAAGCTTGATGAAATTGCCTAAACATGACCAATTGTGGTGGTTTTGTCTTGGTTACAGTTAATTTTTTTTACAGTAGCTAGTACAGTTTTGGATATGTGCTGAAAACAGTGTTGATAATAAAAGGGTGTTTAGTTTGTTGCTGAGTAGTGTTTACACAGAGACAAGGCCTTTAACTCCAGTTCTTAATGGAGTTATTTTTCTGCTTCTCACACCACCCTGCCAGTGAGTAGACCGGGAGTGCAAAAGAAATGGGAGAGGGCACAGCTGGGGCAGGTGACCCCAACTGACCAAAGGGGTATCCCATATGATGTTATGCTCAGCAATATAAAAGCTGGAGGAAGAAGAAGGAGGAAGGGGACATTCAAAGAGATGGCTGTCTTCCAAAGTAACTGCTATGCATGATGGAGCCCTGCTTTCCTGGACATGGCTGAACACCTGCCTGCCAATGGGAAGTGGTGAATGAATTCCTTGTTTTGCTTTGCTTGCACATGCACCTTTTGCTTTACCTGTTAAACTGTCTTTATCTCAACTCATGAGTTTTCTCACTTTTACTCTTCTGATTCTCTCACTATCCATTCTATTGTGGAGCAGTGAGCGAGTGGCTGTGTGGGACTTCGTTGCTGGCTGACATTAAACTGTGACACCAGTGCATCTGTTATAAGCTATCTGAAAACTCCACAGGAGGCTGACAATTAGGCTGAGGACCTATAGAAGACCGTATAGAGCTGTAACAAAGGAAAAGTAGGATATCCCATGCAGGTGCTGATGATTTAATTTTAGGCATGTTTATTAAATCCTAGTTGTATAGACTTTGACTATTGTACAAATGAAGCCTGGGCTTTGATTCAGTTGCCTAAACACAGGATTCTAGTGTCATTTGAAATATCTTAGGATAGTCTGTATGATAGATGGAGGGGATAGGGGTAAATTAATTGAGCCATTATGGACTGGTCTTTGAATTTTTCTAGAGAAAGCTATATAAACATTAGGTACTAAAATCCTAATTCTAAACCACCTATAACAATCTAACCTATTGCATCTCAGAGTTACATTTGTTATCATATAACTTAATAATAGTAAAATTAGTGCTGGCTCTATACAACACCACTCCAACTAAGGCAATATGTTTTTTCTGTTTGTAGCTCTCGTCTAACTATTCACATGAATATCAATATCAATATTTATATTAGGGGTAATAAAAATAATTACCGTGCAAAGCCTTTAAATAATTCAAATAAAATAAATATATGGCAATAAATATATGTCCTGTCAAATATTTGTAGAAGTATAGTAAGTAACTTTGGAATATGACTAAAAAAAAAAGTAATTTCTACATCTGACAATCCTATTGAGATACGTTTTAATATTCATGCTAAAAGATTATTATTGGTCATCTTGTACAATATTTAAAATAGTCTGTGATTTCCAGTTGGTACATTTTACAGCACAGATACATTTCTTTACACTGTAACGAGGAGGTCAATACCAAAAACGTGATCTGGCTTTGAAGCAGATAGAAGTGTGAAAAGGACTCTCACAATGATAAGGAAAAAGATGTGGGGTTTTATTTCTAGTACTAGGTATCTTTTTCCTTTACCAATTCTGGTTTCTAAATTGATGGATGTGTACTAAGAACCTGGGTATAGTAGAGAAGGATGTAGATGTTATGCATTTAAAAAGCCCCCTGGCTTCTGCATTTTAGCTGTAGAGGCATGCCAGAGGGGTATCTAGTTTTGATGTGTTTTAACATACTATGAATATATTAGTTGGGTCTTGTGAAATTGTGTCTGTTATGCTGGGTGCATTAAGAGAATCTGTTCACATTAGGCATATGAGATCACTGTGAATTAAATCACTGACTGCATCTTTGATGTATATAAAAAAAAATCCTATGAGATTCGTTTAAACAGTAATCTTTGAAAAGCATTTAGGAAGATGCTTCACAGTAGCTCTTCTATCTAGGGGTGAATTTTAATATTATAAATTACTTCACATAGAAAGTTTTCTAGATTAGTATTTCTATGTTCCCAAAATATTACTATTCACACAGATATTGTTTTGTTTAAACAGTGGGGTAAACCTGTCATTTTCAGATGAAACTCCGGTTGACCTTCTAAAATGCTAATGAACATTTATCATCCTGAAGGACAGGCCTTACCTATTTGGACCTTGAAAGTTATAAGATGCACACTTCAGGAAAAGTTAACATCTTGGGTAAGCCTGTGCATTTGAGTGGAATGATAGTAAAGCATAGAAATCTCAGCAGTGGTGGTTTCAGGTAAGATGTCAATATTGTCACCAAGGAAGTGTAACTCATCTGGTCTATGTACTTCTCAGTCTCAAGACATTTACCCTATAACCCAAAAGTTCATAGTAAATACAAGACAATGGTGTAACCTGGCCAAGAGTACTTCCTAATCCTTTCTTTTTGAAGCTGGATTGCTGAAGAACTAACAATAAACTTTGTCAAATGAGGAAGGTGCCATGGGACTTTGGCTTCTACTCCAAAGACTGTTTAGAATGACTTTGCAGTATAGTCTAGAAAAGAGATCTCCTTCCTCTATAGTGTTCAGTTCATAGCCTTTCATATTTTAAGTGGACTACTTGTTCTCTGATGATGCTTAAGTTCCCATATCAGTTACAAAAGAGAGAGAGAGGGCAAGATTGTACTCTGAAAATCAATGTAGGACTGTATATTCTTTCTTTACTTCACAGGGAAACTCAGAGCATATATGAAGTCACCTTAAATTTATATGTCAAGAGAAAACAATCACAGAATCACAGAACAGTTGAGGTTGGAAGGCACCTCTTGAGATTACCTAGTCCAAAACCCCTGCTCAAACAGTCAGCTAGAGCATGTTACCACAAGCATGTCCATTCAGATGTTGAATATCTCCCAAGACGAAGACTCCAGAATCTATCTGGGCAACCTGTTCCCGTGTGCAACCACACTCACAGTCATTTTTTTTTTCTTGTGCTCAGGTGGAAATTTATGTTATAATTTGAGCCCATTGACTCTTATACTGTCACTGGGCATCACAGAGAAGTGCCTGGCTCCATCTTTACACTCTCTGTACTGGGTCTGGCGGAGCTGGAATTGGTTTTCCCCTATAGCAGCCCTCACGGTGCTGTGTTTTATGTTGGAGCTGGCAGGGTGTTGGTAGCACCCTGGTGTGGTGGCTACTGCTGAGCAGTGCTTACACAGCACCAAGGCTCTTTCCAACATCTCCCCCCTCAGTGGGACGGGGTGGGCGAGATCTTGGGAGGGGGCACAGCCAGGACAGCTGACCTGAACTGACCAAAGGGATATCCCAGACCATATGACGTCTGCTCAGGATAAAGCTGGGAGAAAGGAGGAAGGGGGTGGGGTCACCCTTGGTCCTCCGAGGCAACCACTACGCTTATGGGAGCCCTGATCCTGAGAAGGCCCCACATCGCCTCTTCATGGGAAGTAGAGAATGAATCTGTTTTCTTTTTTTTTTTTGCTTCCGCTTATGGACCTTTGCTTTGCTTTGCTTATATTAAAACTGGTTTTGTTTTACCCACAAGAGTTGGTCTATCTTATTTTCTTTCCTCTCTTTGCCTTGTTAAGAGTCTGCATGAATGCTGTAACTGTAACAAAAGGATTCTTTAGATTCAAGTCTGTGGTTAAAGTGGCTTTTAACCAGCAGTAAGAATATTATTAATACTCTGAAAAGAAAAAATCTTGGCATCTAAAATTGCAAGAGAAAATAATGTCCAGTACTGTTACAATATTTTGGTACAACATATATATATATAATTTTAATTAAAAAAAAAAAAAAAAGTAAGGACTACCTTTCAAATGGTCTGCATTTCTGAATTGTTTTATGATATAAATACTCAATACCTGAAGATACACGTATGAATGGTAACTAAAAGAAAGTGAACAAACAATGCATATAAAATAATTTCAAGTTTTGAATTAAATTGACATTGTGTGTTATATCAGGTTGTCCTGATATCGGGGAGGGTTCTTAAACAATCCCGAGAGCGAGATTAAGACACAAACGAGGTCAGATGCTGCATAACCTTATAAACGTTATTTTCTATAACAACTAATAAGAGCGATAGGACAGAGAGGAAAAGAAAGGAAAAGGTCGAAATCCCTAAGCAAGAACACGGT
>NW_020799091.1:38536427-38554930 GCF_003259725.1 Athene cunicularia | reverse complement strand
TTCCCTGTCCCTGCTGGCCACGCTATTGCTGACACAAGCCAGGATGCCATTGGCCTTCTTGGCGCCCTGGGCACATGGCTGGCTCCTGTTCAGCCGGCTGTCAATCACCCCCCCAGGTCCCTCTCTGACTGGCAGCTCTCCAGCCACTCCTCCCCAAGCCTGTAGCGCTGCTGGGGGTTGTTGTGGCCCAAGGGCAGCCCCCGGCATTTGGCCTTATGGAAACCCCTCCAGTTGGCCTCAGCCCATGGCTCCAGCCTGTCCAGGTCTCTCTGCAGAGCCTCCCTACCCTCGAGCACATCAACACTCCCACCCACCTTGGGGTCACCTGCAAACTGACTGAGGGTGCACTCGATCCCCTCGTCTAGATCATCAATAAAGATGTTAAACAGGAGTGGCCCCAAAACCCAGCCCTGGGGGACACCACTTGTGACCGATCGCCAACTGGATTTAACTCCGTTCACCACAACTCTCTGGGCCCGGCCATCCAGACAGTTTTTTACCCAGCAAAGCTCATTCAAACCATGAGCAGCCAGTTTCACCAGGAGAGTGCTGTGAGTGTGCTGTGGGAAATGGCTATAAGTATTCACTATATTAAATGCAGTCCTAAAATAAGAAAGAAAAAAAAAAAATTTCAGTCTGATCAGGGAGCACCAAATAATCAAAGCCAAATCACAATATTTTATTTTTTTTTTTTAATAATTCAGGTTAATTAACTTATGATGTCTTGGGCTCATATATGTGTTTTCAGGCTGTCAGGTGTCTATACATACATTGTACTGTATGTTGCTGAGTATAATATTCTAAGGGAAAGGAAGGAGATAAGCAGGAGTTTTGAGAACGTATGTCAGTAATTATTATAACCAAAAAGCCAGCAGAAAATTCTGCTTTTTATTAAGTGTTCATGTTAGTTGCTGAAGGGTGATTCATATGATTCATCAGGATGTGTTGAGAAAAGCAAAGTTTAAATTAGCCCCTTGGACAATCAGAACCACTTCTGGTGGTAAAGCCTTGATTCTGTGAAGGAATTCATGAAGTTAATCTGGTTTTAATTAGACACATCTCCCCCTGCTTTTGGAGGTAAACTTTTAACTGTGGTTTGGGAAAAGAATGGAGAAAAGCACACAGAGAATGAAACTTCATTTAAACTTAATGTGGCTTCAATAGTACTTCAACTATAAACTGATTATTTATAAAGGGTTACTCATGAACCATTTATTTCTAAGCGATGAATTATTGTGTCCCCAGAGAACAATCAGTGAATAGAGAAAGGTTACAGAAGTAGCATTAATGCCTGCCTAGGACTATGTTGATTTATTAAAAAAAAAAAAAAAAAAAAAAAAAAAAAAAAAAAGTGGGAACCACAGGGAAGGAAGCTACTAAGCTGTATAACTTGATTAGGTAGAAAGAGCATTACATGTGAAAATCCTAAACTCTTTAGCTTTGCTCTTCTGCATATAAATTAGAGATTAGGTAGAAGCAATATGAGAAGTCCCTTTGTAATACATAGGTCTAATTACAATAAATTTAGAAAAGTCTGAGTGTGTAATATGCACAAAGTAGATTAAGAGTGCATGGGAATTATAGAATGTCTAGGCTTTTTTAAAGCTTCTGATGTGACAGATAAAGCTACTTTTTTTGTTTGTTTGTTTTTTTAACTATTATTATTTCTATGGGACACCTATGAATACGCTTGGAGTTTGTTCTTTCTTGGTTTTGTAGCAAGCGTATGAAATTTAGTCAGTAAGAACAAGCTGAGAATGAGAAAAGGGCAAAGACTAAATAAAATCCATGAAGTAATTTAGACCAAGATGTTTACCTAAATGGCCAAACAAAATTTAAAAAGCAATCGAATGGCACCGATTTTACCATCCATACTGACTAATCTCAAATTAATTGAGTACAAAAATATAATTCCTTCTTCTCCAGTGAGAACTATGCTTTCAGCCTTAATATGTATTTTTCAGCTTTATTAAATATTATCACATCACTTTGTGATATGCCAGTGTAAAGAAAAGTTTGGAGTTGTGTTGTCCCTCCCCATAGCAGCATGGGAAGAAGAAGGAAGCTTTTATCATCACATTTCTTTTCCTGGCTTCTCTTTCTACCCAGGCTCAGTGGACCCTCCCAGTTATCTTTGCAATCATAACAGTTTACAACTGAATAGGAGCTGGTTGCTTCAAAGACAGAGACAAGGTCCTTGCTCTCAGTGAGCAAGCCGATGATCTCCTTTTTCTTTATATCTGCAGTTTCACAATATAAATTATTGTACTGGGCTAACTGAAAAGTTTCAAGAGAAGTAGCAAAATAACAAACATGAAAAGGATCTTCAGCCTTATCTATAACATATTCAGGATCAAATTTGTAGCAGAACTTGACTTTAACAGATATATGCAAGAAATGTTGAGCTGAATGAACATGAATTCAAGGGTACTAATAATCTACTATGGTTACATTCATAATCAGGGAAACACTTGGGGATGTTAAATTTCCATCTATGGAATTATGAAAGAATAATGGACAGTGTTGCCACAGGGAAGACAAAACAGAGAAGACCCCAAAACATGCTTGGTCATGTTTAGTTCCTGAAAGTATTGTGGTTCTGATTAATAAATATGTAAAGAATATAAATCTATTTTGCAAAAAATTAATAACAAAATTTAAGAAAATTGGTGAGACACAATACCTCATATGATAACGAAAATAATACATAGGTGACAAGTTCACTTCCAGTGATCACTTAAAGTGAAGTACAAAAAGTATAAATCAAGAGATCAGTAAAGGTGGCTATAGTCTCTTTATTATACTATAAAGAAAAGTTAGTAATAAAAGAACTAGACAACAATTTCATATAGATATAAAAATTCTTAAATTCTTAAATGCATGTAATTTATAGGTGAGTGTGTGCTACAGATCATGTCTAAATCAGGCTCCAGAAGAGAGGACTTCCAGCCCACTGCTACATAATCTTATAAATTCACCTGAGAGCAGCATCTTAGCTTTGTAGCGTGGGTACTCCTTGGTCATTTGCTTGTGTGATCCAAGAGCTCTCACTTACTCAATGGAACACTGGGTAATTCAGGTCAGAAATGATCTCAGGAAGTATCTAGTCCAACCTCTGCTTGAAGCAGAGTCAGCTGTGAGGTCAGATCAGGTTGCTAGGGCTTTATCAGCTTGGATCTTAGATATCTCTGGGGTTAGAAACTGTATATATTCATGGAAAATTGTCCAAGAAAATAAGTTTCTTGAGAGAGGAAGAAACCATGCAGCTGGCAATCTGGATTAGGCCAAAGAAACCTATCTCAAAATGTATATATCTGAAGACATTCAATGTAGGTGTTGTAAAGATTCATCAGAGGCCACTAAATTAGAGATCCAGAGAAGATGCGGAGACAAACATATTATTTTTCCTTATGTATAGGAATTATTTTTACAATGATGGAAACAAATCCATTGAATCTTTTGAAAAGCTAATAAGAAACAAATCTGTTAAAGTGGCTTTTAACCAGCAGTAAGAATATTATTAATACTCTGAAAAGAAAAAATCTTGGCATCTAAAATTGCAAGAGAAAATAATGTCCAGTACTGTTACAATATTTTGGTACAACATATATATATATAATTTTAATTAAAAAAAAAAAAAAGTAAGGACTACCTTTCAAATGGTCTGCATTTCTGAATTGTTTTATGATATAAATACTCAATACCTGAAGATACACGTATGAATGGTAACTAAAAGAAAGTGAACAAACAATGCATATAAAATAATTTCAAGTTTTGAATTAAATTGACATTGTGTGTTATATCAGGTTGTCCTGATATCGGGGAGGGTTCTTAAACAATCCCGAGAGCGAGATTAAGACACAAACGAGGTCAGATGCTGCATAACCTTATAAACGTTATTTTCTATAACAACTAATAAGAGCGATAGGACAGAGAGGAAAAGAAAGGAAAAGGTCGAAATCCCTAAGCAAGAACACGGTAGAGACGCAACTAATTACCACCACCACGACCGGGGATCCGGGGATGTTCTGTCGGTCCGATGATGCTCAGAGTTGGTTCCCCCCTTCGAGTTGGTTCCTCTCTTCGAGTTGGTTCCCCTCTTTAAAGGAGTACGCAGTCTGTCTTTTTTATAGTCCCCGTCCCCACAGTTTGTCCGCCCATTTCCACGGGGCTCATTGTTGTAGGTGCCACCCTGTGGCCCTCCATGCGCGCATGCCCGGGAGTCCATGGTGGTCGTGCTGGTGAGGGGCCGATCTGTCTCGCCGTGGTTTCCCCTCCACCCAGCTCACGCGTAGGCGCAGCTCGATGGGGGACTGCTGAGACTGCTGGTGTTCTCGTCTAGGGCAGATGTGGTTTTCCTCGGGGACTATGTGTCTTCTTCAAGCTGTGCTCCTTCATGCTGAGTCAGGAAGTGGTCGTCGTGGAGACAGCGATGTTGAGACATACTAAAAGTCCAAAAAGTTCCTTACACAGGTTCAAGACAGTGATGACAATTTATCTAGTTATATAGTTGCTAATTACTAATGACTATGATTATTTCCACCTGTCTTAACTATCAGACCTATTTTAACTTCTGCTAGCATTTCTATGGGGCTATGCTAAATAAGGTACCACACTTCAATCTGTGGACTCCACTCTAGTACTAATCATTGCATCTACACTAAAAAAAAGGCAAGACCTATTGGTCTTAAAAAGTATCAGCAGTGTAAATCAGTTTTGTAAACTACTATATATATGATAAAGGTCCAATAAACATACCACAGGTGGTATGTTGAGTGTTTTACAGAATTTATTAACAGGTATCAAATGGCTCAGGCCCATGCTTCTGAAACTGATAGTGTTCTAGTTTTAGCTGGGGTAGAGTTAATTTTCACCTACTAGTAACTGTTAATTTTCACCTACTAGTAACTAGTATGGGGCTATGTTTTGGATTTCTGCTGGAAATGGTGTTGATAATTCAAGGATGTTTTTGATAGTGCTGAATAGTGCTTACACAGAGTCAAGGCCCCTTTGGCTTCTCACCCCACCCCACCAGCAGGTAGGCTGGGGGTGCACAAGAATTGAGAGGGGACACAGTTGGGACAGATGACCCCAACTGACCAAAGGGATATCCCACACCATATACATCATGCTCAGCATGTAAAGCTGGGGGAAGAAGAAGGAAGGGGGGAATGTTCAGAGTGATGGCATTTGTCTTCCCAAGTAACCATTATGCATGATGGAGCCCTGCTTTCCTGGAGATGACTGAACACCACCCTGCCAATGGGAAGTGGTGAATAATTCCTTACTTTGTTTTGCTTGTGTGCACAGCTTTTGCTTTACCTATTAAACTGTCTTTATCTCAACCCATGAGTTTACTTATTTTTACTCTTCCAATTCCCCTACCCATCCCACCAGAGGGGAATGAGCGAGTGGCTTAGTTGCTGGCAGGGGTTAAATCCTGACACATATATGAAAAGAACTGATAAATGAAGCATATTTTTATCTGGAATATATTTAATTAGCTACCTACAAGTCATCCAACACTGCAATATTTTTAATTAGCTATCTATAAATCACCCAAGATATATGTACGGTGTTGCTTTGCTATCAGGTAAAGTATTATAAGTGACATCCAAAATAAACCCCTGAAAGATAAGGGAAAGACATGTAAGGAATCAAAAATGAAAAACTGTAGAGCAGTACCACAGTGAGGAGTCTGCTACCTTTTTGAACCATATCATCACAAGGAAGTTGTTCCTTGTTTTCTTCAGCAAGAAAAGTAAATTTTTATACTTTTTTTTTTTTCTGTAATTTATGTGACAGGGCATTACTGTGACAATAAGTAAGTTGAACAAATATAACTGAAAGTACTGATTAAAAAACCCACAACATTTGAATTTAATAAAAACTGAAGATAAAAGTGATCTGAAAAAAATCAGGCTAGTTTTTTCATTGAGAAATCATATTTCTAAGTTCAAGAAGTAATTGATAATATGAAAATGAGTAAATATGCATAAGCAGAAGTTATACATGTTAATCCATGCAAGGATTTTTATCTCTTAATAGGACAATCTTAGAAGGTAAAAAAGCCTTGAAACTATTCCAGGCATGCCTAATAAGAACTGGAAAGTAACTGATTTTGTTAATCTGTTAAAATGACAGTAATGTCCTGTGTCAACAAATGATTAAAGACTGGATCCAGCTAAGTATATAGATTTAGGACTTAGGTGGAACTGAGGCATCTCAGAACTAGACTGAAAAATCCCCATTATCAGCCAACACTGGAGAAAACTGAACTCAGCATTGATGTGATTCCTAAGCACAGATGCCTAGTACTATTTGATGCCCTAGAAACTATTGCATAGAGCCAGAAAGCCATGACAGCATTGATAAGAAACTCTCACTGCACTGGTGCAGCAGCTTGATAAACAGGTAGGACATCACATAGTATCTCAAATAACACTGACACCTATGTCTTACAATGGGATCAAGCCCATATGGCCCAGACTGTAGATGTTTTAACCGTATTGGAGGTTATACCTAGATCACTAAATGTAAGCACTGCCATAAGAGTTTGGTATCTAAGCTCCCATTATAGTCAGTGGAAATCTAGGATATAATTTAGTAGCCCACACATAAGTATCTAATATCATCTGATATGCCCCAGGATATTTCTCCTGTCATTCAGTTGCTACTTTAAAAGCACAAGCATCTTCTGAGGTCCCTTCTTAAATATGTAAGACCTATAAAGGTGTCTCAGAAACTAGGGGCTGCAGTTGGTACCTATGTATGGGCAATTAAACTGAACCCTGAAGAATCTGGAAAGCTATTTGGCTAGTGAAAGGCAGATATCTTTCTTAGGGTAAGATGACAAACTTACCTGACTCCAATGCCTGGAATTCCAGATGGAATTCCTGAATGTTGCTGGTTTTAGCAAGAATGATCCAATCTAAGTGGTTTAGCAAACAGCTATATTTAGGATTCAAAACCCTGTACTTAGGATTCAAAAAAATTTCAGTTTTTTGGTTGTTTGTTTTGTTTTTTTTTTTTTTAATCTTGACATCAGGTGTTATATTTCAATAATGATTTATTTAAAATAACAATGTAAATATCTGATTATAGAACTGGTTAAGTCGGAGGTGATGTCTACTCCTTTTTGTGCAGATGTGCCTCTGTTTCTGTATACATGGATAAATGTGCTAAACATAAAAAAGATCATTACTGAATCATTAATTATCAGGGAACTCACACTGATGTAAATAATATTTCAGGATTCATAGGTGGTTTTTGTTGTTGGTTTGGGGTCTTTTTAATCTATTGACCAGTTAAGGTAACATAAAAAGATTACTAGGAAGAGCAGTCAGAAGTGCAGTATGGAATCAAGAAAAGGGTGGGCTTTGAGACTGAATCTTGTGAGGCATAGGCCGTTTTAACACAGTGTTCAGAGTACTGATTCCAGTTAGATTCAAACCTTAAACTGATTCCATATAAGAAAGAAAAAAATACTGAATTAAAAAAAAAAATAATTCAATATTGCTGAATTTTATGTTATTTCTGACACTCATTTGCTACTGCATTTTTCTTACATATTTCTCAGCTGCTACCATTGCACTGTTTCTCCACCAATAAGATGGACATTAGAGTCTTCCAAGTCAAAATGTGGCTACAAGGCTTCCCTTAAATGGAGCACAGCTATGGACTGTATATCTTATAATAAATACGAAGAAGTTTTTACTCCTTTTAGAAATGGTTGTCCCCTTCTAAAGGAAGAGGAGTCAGTTCTGCATGCTGAGTTAAAAATCTCAAGGCTTTAAGTGTTAGAAACAGCATAAAATAAATGAAAATTGCAGCATGGTTTCAAGAACAGCAAAATTGAATGAATTTAATTTACAAGATGAATAAAAAATGAATAAAGCTATGAACTAATAAAAAAAAAAATCAGAGAAATAATGTAAAGTAGGGGTCATAAATATAGTAAAAGGAAAAAAATTGGGTGATGATTTTCACACAAATACATAGCAGTGTGTCAAATAATTTGCATACAAAAGACCATCTCTATATAATACTAAAATACATTTTTTCTATTTCTCCCAAAATACCTTCCTTATATTTTAGGACTGCATTTAATATAGTGAATACTTATAGCCATTTCCCACAGCAATCTCCTGGTGAAACTGGCTGCTCATGGCTTGAATGAGCTTTGCTAGGTAAAAAACTGTCTGAATGGCCGGGCCCAGAGAGTTGTGGTGAACAGAGTTAAATCCAGTTGGCGGCCGGTCACAAGTGGTGTCCCCCAGGGCTGGGTTTTGGGGCCACTCCTGTTTAACATCTTTATTGATGATCTAGACGAGGGGATTGAGTGCACCCTCAGTCAGTTTGCAGATGACCCCAAGTTGGGTGGGAGTGTTGATGTGCTCGAGGGTAGGGAGGCTCTGCAGAGAGACCTGGACAGGCTGGAGCCATGGGCTGAGGCCAACTGCAGGAGTTTCCATAAGGCCAAATGCCGGGGGCTGCCCTTGGGCCACAACAACCCCCAGCAGCGCTACAGGCTTGGGGAGGAGTGGCTGGAGAGCTGCCAGTCAGAGAGGGACCTGGGGGTGCTGACTGACAGCCAGCTGAACAGGAGCCAGCAGTGTGCCCAGGGGGCCAAGAAGGCCAATGGCATCCTGGCTTGTGTCAGCAATAGCGTGGCCAGCAGGGACAGGGAAGGGATCTGACCCCTGTCCTCGGCACTGGTGAGGCCGCCCCTCGATTCCTGTGTTCAGTTTTGGGCCCCTCACTACAAAAAGGACATTGAATGACTCGAGCGTGTCCAGAGAAGGGCAACGGAGCTGGTGCAGGGTCTGGAGCACAGGTCGTACGGGGAGCGGCTGTGGGAACTGGGGATGTTTAGTCTGGAGAAGAGGAGGCTGAGGGGAGACCTCATCGCCCTCTACAGCTCCCTGAAAGGAGGTTGCAGAGAGATGATGAAGAACCTCTTTAACCAAGTAGCAAGTGACAGAACAAGAGGTAATGGTCTCAAATTGCATCAGGGAAGGTTTAGACTGGATATTAGGAAGCATTTCTTTCCTGAAGGGGTTGTTAGGCATTGGAATGGGCTGCCCAAGGAGGTGGTGGAGTTCTCATCCCTGGAGGTGTTTAAGAGTCGATTTGACATAGTGCTTAGGGATCTGGTGTAGTTTGGAACTCTCAGTGTTAGGTTAATAGTTGGACTGGATGATCTTCAAGGTCTTTTCCAGCCTAGATGATTCTGTGAAAACATAGGGAATTAGAACACAGATACTCAAGCTGGAAATTGCTCTTGTTTTTATTTGTGTCTTGTGTAAATATGAGTCCAGTGTCAGCACTTAACATATCATGATGATTACTTTTGTGGGAAGTGCTGTGAGATATTTTAATGACTATGCCTGAAATCACAGATCTTAAAAAGAACAAAGTCTTTAAATTTGGTGGGTAGTATTTTGAGTCAGAAGAAAAAGACAGAAATAAATCATACACATATTTTATTGGTTCTAACTTAGCCCAGCTCTGAAGTGAATCCATTGGAAAAATAAAGATCTGCTGACTGTATGATTCTGGTACTCTTTCCTCCAATATGCAGTATATTATTTTTCACATCACTATCATAGACTGTCTTTTAAAACTAACAAAAGGTGAAGTTGTACATCACATCTTATGATTTGCTTGTAGTGCTAAGATATAAGAAAACATAAGTACACCAAGTTCATACAATTGTTTTGGTGTTTTTTTGATGTTATTGTTTTGTGGGTAAAGATGCAGACCACATATGGTCAACAGTGAATAACATACAATATGAAATGCTGTATTTCATTTTCAGCAGTATTCCTTATGGGTCACTGCCCATCAGTTGTAGAACTCCCTGTCATAACAAAGATTTTTTTTTTTTTTTTTTTTTTTTAAAAAAAAAAAAAAAAAGCTTAATTCCTCTCTTTACAGTATTCCATTGTTTGGAGGCTGATAAACAAGTATCGTGTGGTGAAACACAGAGATTCAACAAATATCAGAGAGTCTTGTCCATGCTGCACATTTGAATCTTGTAATTAAAGGAAAATCATATGGCAACTGGAATGTTCTTTTCCTATTATAGTAAAACATTTGTTCTCCTACATGACATATGGCTAACATGCTGATAACTGACCTGAGGATTAAATAGTCATTTATATGTACACTATCAATACTTACACCTTTTATAACTAAATATGCGACAGGTGCAAGGTACATACATGTCTGGTATAACAAAGGCTTGCCATCTGTTGGTATAGATTTTGGAACACAGCTATTTTCATCTAGTGATTTAAATAAAAGATATGAAAGAGGAATATTTTTATTAACTGCAACAGGATTTTTACACTTTTAATTTTTCCTTCCAAATTTATCATAAACAACCATTTTACTTCTTTACTATATAACATATATTTTACACCTACATGGTATTACCTGAAAAACTAAACAATTTTTTGATCTAGAGATAAAATTAAATAGATAGTCTTTAGAACAGTTATTTTAGAAAAATAATAAATTAAGACTACCAGGAATTATTCATTATCCCTTACTACGAGGTATTAATACTCCTTTAGATTCTGATATAAAATAACTTCAGCAACAAGAATAATGGCATATCTATTAAGAAATGTTTATGGAATGAAATTCATAGCAGAAATTCTGTGACCTTAGATGCATGTTGACTCCTTTATCTTTGACTGTTGAAAATGTGCATGGAAATGGCTCCTGTGGAATCAATGGAATGACCGATGACTACTCAGGATAAGAATGGTAAACATTCAGGAGTAGGAACTACAGGCAAAGAATTCTCTCATCCTTAATGTAATTGGTTATCGCTAAATATTTGTTGCATATTCAGTGCACATACTGGACTGGGGACCTCTTTTCTGGGAAACATCAATGCATACTTAGTGTATCAACTTTCAGCTTTCTAGTCCTACTTTCTCATCATCCAAGGGCCTGTTTGAAGAGTAGAGGCTTGGGGATTTGCTAAGAGTATGACATGGCTTCCTCACAGTCAACCTGTCTATCTTCCCAGAGAGGAGAAACGTGTGAAGCTAGGTTGTCAACCTTTTTAGATTAAGACCTTTTTTCTGTCTTGATTACTGTTGGTTTTCTTCTTTTACTCTGTATATATTGCCTGAATAATCAGTAAGAGAGAAGATCTGCAAACAAGAACTATGACAGACTGTAGGATATCCTCCTGAGAAGCAGATACATAGAATCACAGAATCATAGAATGGTTTAGGTTGGAAGGGACCTTAATAAAGATCATCTAGTTCCAACTCTCCTGTTATGGGCAGGGACAACTTCCACCAGATCAGGTCGCTCAAAGCCCCCATCCAACATGGCTGTGAACTCTTCCAGGGAGGGGGCATCCACACTATATCTGTAAAATGAAACAGAATGAGTTTGCAAGTGGATTGATGATTAGAGATTGGTAACTGAATTAATTGTCAGCATGCTCCCAGATATTTTTTTCCATCCGTCACCCTTCCCACTCTCTGGGATCCTGCCGAGCACAGTCTGTGGAATAACAGTATCACAGATATTTTCAACAGGCATATGTACAAAGTCACATAACATTTGGCTTCAACCATTTTTCAATTTCAATGCTATTATGGTGGGAGAGTTCACATGCCTGGAGTACTACCATGGATGAATGCAAGCTTTTTAGGAAAGGCAGGACAGGAAGACAAAGATGTAGAGTCACCCAGTATGTGAGAGTGTAGCAGAAATGCACAGAGCTCTGTCTAGGAATGGATGATGAACTAGATGGAAATTTGTAGGTTCGGATTGTGTTGGATTGTGTTGTAATGAATGTCCACTATAGACCTGATCAAGAAGAATTAGATGAGGTCTCTGCAGACAACTGGAATAAGGCTCACATTTGCAGGCACTGGTCTTCATGGGGGACTTCAACTATACCAATATCTGCAGGATGGACAGCAATTCAGGGATTTTATGTAACACTTGACTACAACTTCCTGATATAGGTGATAGAGGACCAATGAGGACAGGTGCTCTGCTGACTTATAAACAAGGAAGGACTGGTCAGAGATCTGCAGGTTGGGTCCATAGTACAGATATCCAGTAAATAATACACACTATACACATATGATCTATAACTGTTAAGCATGTGTCTGAACACCCCTCCTTTTAATATTTTTTAATTAAAAAACCAACCTACAGCTTCAACACTAAAATAAAATCCACTGGCAAATCCACAGTTGAATATTTTAATATGGTGGACACTGAATTTAAAAGAATTTTTTTCTGGTATGATTAAATATCAGCTAAATATATTTCCTAAAAATAAATATTTTTAAAAATTCAGTTTCATTCTACCTGAAATTAAAACTAAATTTGTGAAACAGCTTCCTTCAAAAAAATTAAACTGAATGAAGAATTATACAGCTGAGGTATATGTGTTTGTTGCTAAAATATTTATCAGTGATTTCAGAGACGATTCTCAGATTCAGTCCTGTTCTTCTCAAAGAAATTTAAAACTACATATCCTGCTGGTGTTCTAGGCATCAAGGTAGGCTATATTCTAAGACTGACTAGTATTCTTGATCCTGTCTTTGGTTTTTAAGTTTATGTAAATAAATCAATTCTTACTAAATCAAGGACTGGAATCCTTTTTGTTTTTTATATAGCTCAATAACATATTAACTCAGACCACTGTCTTTCCTTAAGTGGCACACCCTGGACACATAAAATTACAGAACATCTGATCTTCAGTCTTCTCTAGGAAGCATATGATGCCTTAGTGATGGCATTCTGAGCCACAGAATCATTGATGAGGTTGGAAGGCACTCAGGTATCTATCAAGTCCAACTCCCATGCTCAAGGCAGGGTCAGCTGGAGTGGGTTGCTAAAGTTTTTGTCCAGTCAGACAAGGATGGAGACTCCACAACCTCCTTGGGCAACCTACTCCAGTGTTTCACTACTGTTCTGATTAAAAATATTTCTTATGTTTAAATGAAATTTCCTGATTTTCAGTTGGTATTCAGTGCCTCTTGTCCTGTCACTGGATATCACTGGATAACTCAGAATAATCTGGCTACATCTTCTTTACTTTCCCCTGCCACCTCAGGTGATGAGACACTGGAACAGGTTGCCCAAAGTTGTGGATGCCACATTACTGGAAGTGTTCAAGGTCAGGTTGGACAGTGCTCTGAGCAACCTAATCTAGTGAAAGATGTCCCTGACAGTGGCAGAGAGGTTGGAGTAGATGATCTTTAGAAGTCCCTTCCTACTCAAACAATTCTATAATTCTATGATTTATACATATTGATTAGATTCTTTGGATTGAAATTACAGTAACAGAAGAGCTGGATGAGATCTGTTGCAAACAACCAAGCCCACAATATCCTTTGCTAAAAGGAAAGAAAGTAGGAGTAAATGTTAATGTTTGCCTGGAAGCCTGAATTGACAACAATATGGCAAAAGATGGACAACTGTTATAAGAGAAGAATCCAACATCGATCAATATCACTGGTCAGTCTTCAACTTGACAAGAGTGAAAACATGAATAACAAATGATCCCAAAGAATGTACAGTAAAACTTTATTTTACAAAACCATTTTTTAGAGATTTTTCCCAGTTAAATATTTACTGACACTAACTGAAATCTAAAATTAATTAGGAAAATAAAATTAGGAAATAAATATTTTAACATTAACTAAAGAAAAACTGAAACAGCATATAGTCAGACCACTGTGGAATAATGATTCAATTACTATCAAGACCATTCTTTATGCAGTTACTAGACTTTTAGAATCTCTTCCTAACTGTCAGTCACAACACAGATAACCAATAATTAATATATGCATATGATCTATAAAATATGTGTCTGATTGCCCCTCCATTTAATATTTATAAATAGAAAAGCAAGCTATGGTTACAAAAAATAAAATATAACAATAAAAAAATTAATCACAGCTATAAAATACGTCTTTAGGAGACTTATATGCTAGAGAGCCTTTCTGCAATTCTGCTGCTGTAGTATAATGTTAACTTTCAATGATGCATTGCCACATGGTGTGTGATAGGGAAATGTCAAGGAGGCTCAAATGTAAGAAAGTGAGTTTTCCAACTGTTAACTTAAAATTAGTGCATTAAGTAGAATAAAACAAGTAAATATTCTATAAAGAATCTTAAGAAATAAACCTATTGAAAATGTGGAATAACCTCTAATAATATAACCTTTAATATAACTTTATATATTTTAAAAATTGAACTATTTTTAAAAGGCAAGAGATGTGTCCTGTATCTGAGCTGGCTGCTGAGCACAAATTCTGTAACCTAGACTTGCTTTTTCTTTTTAATGCTGTCTGTCAGTGAATTCAAGAATGAGTGTTTCACACAAAATGAAACAGAAAGCAGTATCTATCAAAGTAAGTGATGAACACAAAGTCCCTGCACTACTCACTAGCAGGCCCTGCCCATGCCCTAGGGCTCTTCCAACGCTGCCCATGTTCCAGGCCCCCATGGCAGCCCCCTGGGGCCATCTGCCCTTGCCCCTCATGACACTGCAGTGCCGCTGGTTTTCAGCTCCCCACAGTCCTGCCCTGCCCAGTCATGGGCCCTGATGAGCCAGGCCTGCTTGTGAGCTCATGTCCTGGCCTCACCTCACCCACGGAGGTGCCCAATGTCCAGCGTGTCTTGGTGCCCCTGACTGCCCTGCTCCCACCTGTGGTGTGGGATGGGGCCTGGCTGTCAGGCCCTGACCTCACGGAGCCCATGGGGATCACCCTGATGCTTCCAATATCCCAGCCTACAGGGCACCTCCAGCCCTTGTCATGTCCTGACACTTCAGTGAAACCCCTCAGAGAGCCCCCTCTGGTCTAGAGGCTCAGAAAGTCTTTAGGTTTAGTTTCTGCTGTACACAAACAGTGTTATGGTGGGGGTACTGGCTTTGGGGCAGGCCTGACGAGATATCTCCTTTGCTTGGAAAGTCTCAGTCCGGCAGGCTCTGTTGGCTCCAAGTATGCCAAGCCCCAGGTATGATCAAGACAGTTCCAATTCTATGTTTAGCAAGATTTACACCAACCTTAACATTCAGTAAAATTATATGCTACTTTGATTAAAACTTGAGTGAAATGGGAAAAAAACAAAACAAAACAAAACAAACAAAAACAAACAAAAAAACCCCCACACAATACATTTTGTAGTTAAATCTCATAAGAAGCAATTTTGAAGAATAGAAAAGTTCAAAGACTGTTTTAAAGAGCCAGAGGAATAGCTATGGATGTTTTAAAATCCTTTGTTTCTGGATCTGGTGAACAAAGAAATGACAATTTGTTAATAGAACAGAGCAGGAAACTAGTCTCATACCCTAAAAAAAATTTTGAAGGATTCATTATTTCTCATTATGTGATGAAACTAAGTATCAATGTCTACATTATTTTTTGTGTGCATTTGTGAAATTAAAATAAAAAAAGAGCCCTTGAAATTGGGATAGTCTTCTGGTGATAGTAATCTATAACTTTTCTTTCAAAGAATTGAGTAGAGCTTATTTTTACCTAGTGATGGCAGGACCTACTTTTTATATAACGGTTAATTGGTCAGAATACTCACTTGAATGAGGGAGACGCAGATCTCATAAGAACAGATCATTTAATTTCACATATAGAACTGTTCTGACAGGAGATAGAGAAGACAAGACACATTAGACACTCACTACAGAATACCCAATATTTAAAAAAAACAACAACAACAACAACAAAAAAAACCCAAAAACAAAAAACAAAAACCAACCAAAAAACAGGAAAGTGATGAATTTGGGAGAAAATCTTCTGCATCTTGAGAGCAAAACTAAATATCATCTAACAGGTGGAAGAAAAACTCAGGGAAGAAACTGGGAGGTTATTATGACAGTTTATGTTTCTCTTCCACATAATAAATATTAACACTCAGAAATTTTTTGTTGATTTGTTTTGTTTTAAAGTAAGAATTTGTTTTGAAATAAGAATTTACAAAGAATTTGCAAATCATATTTAATACTCTCACTGAAGCAAGCAAATCAGGTCATGTGCTGGTCAGGTACTGTCTCCTTTGTTGAGGGAAGTGAGATTCTGATAGTTACTTCTTCCTTCCTCCCTCACTCCGTCCCTCCCCCTCTTTATCCCTCTGCCACATTCTTCTTGCTGCAATGGAAATGTATACAGTCTATGGATCTTGCCATAAAGGGTTTATTGCTTCTTTTCTTCAATAGTATTGGGTGCTTTGTTTTTTTATATATTGATCACTTGTAAGCTTGTGTACCACAGTATATATGAGTTTGCCAGTAATATTAAAAGGCCGTAGCCTTTGTATGTACCTAACAGTGCAGCATCTGAGGACTGGTCTCAGTTTGCATTGATTCTGAGCTGTTTCTTTTTAAGCTTCGTACACTGAAGGAGAGCTTTGTCTTTGTCTAGATTTGTACACTGTACGCTGTACACTGAGGGAGAGAGTGTCTATTGTACAACCTGAAAACTTCAGCTGGGCATCAGTAAGAAGAAGAATGTGCTAACAAAACACATTCAAATAAATGTCAGCAAGCCAAAGACTGATGGAAAGAAGGAAGACCCCTCTAACCGTGACCATCATACTCTTGATAAATATCTTAGGGTGCTGATGAGTTTCTGTCATCCTCACCTGATTCTTAAGGAAAGCTGATGACTTTTGGCATCAGTGCGTTGGAATAATGAGCTTAACAGTAGAGGAAAATGTATAGATATTAGAAAGATCTCTCATAAAATAATTTTAATAGTATGCATGAGACATGTCCATATCAATTTGGACAATGAATATGAGTTTTAGTACAACTGGTCTACTAATAATATCTAATTTTTGTGTTTCAAATTAACTGTTCAAACACTAATTAGACTAATAATAGATGGTTGTCTTCATATATACAGGCTATATCTTTTTACCATAACAAGATTTTGACTATGGGAGCAAATGAGTTTGAGGAGTGGTGGTTAATCTTTAATCATAAACATATATTTTATTGCATATTCATGACAGAGAATCCCATTGTCTGTGGTCACACTGAAATCTGACAGTGTTGGGCAATGTGGCACCATGTTAAAATTGTGGTCTCAAGCAACAGAAGCATTTGCTTTCCCCTAAGTATTTCTAGTATTTCTACAACATTAAATTAAATGGCAGGCAGACAGATAGTAATTGCTGTTTCCTCTCTTATTATTTTCTGCTTAATTCATGTATTGTCACCACAGACAGTATGTCTACCAGTTGTGTTTGTATTACTGGTTGCATGATTTGACATCAGTGCCAAAGAAACTTCACAAGATTTTGCGTACAGGATGGAAATTTTTTAAAGTTGGTTGGATTGGCTGGAGTACAGTGTAGGAGTAAGACAATGTGCTGCAGATTTGGAGTTCATAAACTGAGTGACATGTGGTCAGGCACCCAAAGGCAACTTAAGAACTTATCTACCGAACACAAAATCTCGTGAGGAGGTGGAGCACCTCACATCAAGCTTCTGCTTCCTGACTGTGTTAGGAATACAGTACAGGAAGGTGCAAGAAATCCAGGAGATTTTTTGAATGCTCTAGAGCCAGTTCTTTGCTGGTGCTGGAGAGATTAAGGGAGGCACTCCTGGATCTACTACTCACAAATAAAAACGAAGTGGTTGTGGATGGGAAGACTAATAGAAACTATGCCGTAGCAGTGATATAACAGAATTTGAGAACCTGAGGGAGCTAAGAAAAGCAAACAAACAGAAAAATAAAACCCCTGGTCCTAGTGAATGCAGGCTTCAGACTGTTCAGGGAACTGCTAGGCTGGACCTTGTGGCATACTGCCCTGAAGGGGCCCAAGAGAAGCTTTTGATCTTCCAGGACAACCTCATTAAAGCACTAGAAGACTCCATCCAATATGCGTAAAATTGAGTAGGCATAGCAGGAAGCCATCCTGACCGAGGTTTTTGCCAAAAGTAAGCATATGGAAGATAAAAGTGGAGAAAAGATACCCAAGAGGAATATATAGAAAATGCCTGGTAAGGCAGAGATGGAATTCAAAAGGACAGAGCTCAGCTGAAGTTAAGAGTAATGAGGGATGAGAAGGGCAACAAGAAAGGCTTTTCTATAGATATATGGCAGCAAAAAATATCAAGGGAATTGTTGGGCAACCAAGCGATTAAGTACATGGAAAAGGCTGAGGTAATCAATATCTTCTTTGCCTCAGTTTTTACTGGTAAAGTCTGCCAAAAGGTCTCTAAGACCTCTGTGCCTGATGAGAGAATTCAGACATAAGTCCTGCTTACTACAGAGGAGGTTCAAGGTAGGGACCATTTTGACAAGTAGGAAATACATAGTTCAATGTTACCAGGTAGGATACCTCTGAGGTTGCTGTTGCATCTAAATTTATCAGCCAGTCTAAAGCCTAAAGCCAGCTCCGCCTCTGGTATGTTGTGGTTTAACCACAGCTGGCAACTAAACACCACACAATCACCTGCTCACTCCACCCCACCCACCCCCACC
>NW_020799091.1:38517680-38536377 GCF_003259725.1 Athene cunicularia | reverse complement strand
CACCCCCTCCCCCCTGCCAAGTGATGGAGAGAATTGGAAGAGTAAGTGAGGAAACTTGTGAGTTGAGACAGTTTAATAGGTAAAGCAAAAGCTGTGAACAAAAGCAAAGCAAAGGAAAGAATTCATTCACCACTTCCCATCAGCAGGCAGGTGTTCAGCCATATCCAGGAAAGCAGGGCTCCGTCACGTGTAGCAGTTGCTTGGGAAGACAAAGGACATCGCTCAGAACATTCCCCATTTCCTTCTTCTTCCCCCAGCTTTATATGCTGAGCATGATGTATATGGTGTGGGATATCCCTTCAGTCAGTTAGGGTCAGCTGTCCCGCCTGTGTCCCCTCCCAAGCTCTTTTGTAACCCCAGCCTACCTGCTGGTGAGGTGGGGTGAGAAGCAGAAAAAACCTTGACATTGTGTAAGCACTGCTTAGCAATAATTATAACATCCCTGAATTATCAACACTGATTTCAGCAGAAATGCAAAACATAGTCCCATAAAAGCTACTATAGATAAATTTAAATCTACCACAGTCAAAAACAACACATGGTATTACTATCCATTTGTGTACACTATGTTTGTCAAAGGATTTAACAGAGAGTCATGTTTTTTCTTATCTTCCTTCAAGAGACGTAGTTTCCTCTAACAGGAGATTCTTGACATACCTTTCTGGCAGCATCACTAATGACTTCATTTACCTGGCTAAGTCATATGTATTGCTTTTGTTATGCTCTAAAACTGTTTTCTCTCTAGATTGAATTCAACTTCATCAATTAATGGCCATGTCTTTTGATAGGAGTGTCTCTTTCCTGCCTCAGCTCTCATCCTGTGATTGTTCATTTACATCCTTCAGAGGAGATAACCTCTCAAGGAAGTTTTCAGGACATTTTGAGTCTGGCACACATTCTTGTTATGGTGTTCCCAGGTTTATCAGGGTTCATGGCAACTCATATTATACATGTACTGTAACATGCACCACAGCAATCGTAAAAGAACTTATGTAAAATATCTTTCTATCTGCTTATTATTAACAAGTATCTAATTACTGGTGTGCATTTCAGTTTGATTCTTCTCATGTCTAACATTTCTGAGAAAGCAGTTTGATGTTATTGTAAGCCACTGTCATCATTTTGAAGGTATTGACAACCCAGACAATCTCTACTTTCTGTAAAAGTGCAAAAGACATGTTGAGCTTCAAAAAGGCAAGAAGAAGAATCCAAAGAACTACAGAAATGGAAGCTATATTCAGGTTTAAGGTGACTGGAAACATCCAGCATGCATTTACCATTGCCAAACCATGCTTGACCAAACTGATTTCTTCTGTGATTACATTTCTGGGTCTGTGGATGGCATTTGTTTTGACTTTAGTGAAGCCTTACATGGTATCCTTGCAGCCAAATTGGTGAGATATGGTTTCAGAACAGTCTATAGATAGGAAGGTGCAAAACTGGCTGCACCACCAGATTTTAAGTGTTAGAATTTCAAAATCTGTCAGCCCATTGTGAGTTGTGTTCTTCAGGGATCAGTATCAGAGCTGATACTATTTAATGTCCACATTGACAACCTGGGTGATGAGGCAGAACTGAGTGGCACCTACTTATGTGCAAAAGGCCCCTTTTATTTCCTCCCCTCTATTCTCCTCCTCCTTTTTCCTCCTTATCCTTGCTTTTTTCCACCTTTATCCTTTTGCTACCTCCTTAGTAATTTTTTGCATAGTCCCATACTCCCTCCTCAAATATCCGTAC
This sequence comes from Athene cunicularia, assembly GCF_003259725.1. Taxonomy (NCBI): domain Eukaryota; kingdom Metazoa; phylum Chordata; class Aves; order Strigiformes; family Strigidae; genus Athene; species Athene cunicularia. The sequence goes on along the minus strand of NW_020799091.1, from coordinate 38,534,640 downwards.
TATTCATGTTCCTATAGTTTCCCCCACTTATCAGTTACAAAGCCCAGGCTGGCCCTCCTTAAAGCTGTGCCTGGTGTTTCTTAATGGTCTATCAATTAGTAGCTCTAGAGTTCTGGTGTTTGTTATTGTCTCATTTATCACTTGCTTATCAGATTTGTGTGCCTATGTGTTTTGTTTATATCTTTCCTTGTTTAACTTATAAAATGTTCTTGACCTAATAACCTTAATGAACCAGATGCTCTCAAGTTCCACACACAGGCCACTGACCCACTAGGGAGCAGATTTTCAGAAAAGGACCAAGGGATTGTAGTGAACAAGAAACTGAATATGAGTCAGCAGTACAACATTGTGATATACTAGCCAGCCACATACTGGGCTACAGAAGTAAGAGTAAGTAACCTGCAAGGTCGAGAGTAAAGATTATTATCTTCTATGCAGCACCTGTGTGATTCAAACTTGGTGTGTTGCTTCAGGTTCTGGGCTTGCCAGTACAAGACACTGACATGCTGGAGAGAGCCCAGAATAGTCACCAAGAAGGTCAGGGGGCTCAGACATATAACGTGCAGGAGACACCGAGAGAACTGGGTCTGTTTGGCCAGGAGAAAACTAGAGGGATGTCTTCAAAGGGATGTGGAAACTAAAGAAGGATATCTTTCAAGACTGTTGTCTTTGAGTACTTAATGGGAGGTCATAGAGAAGACAGAGCTATCAGGGGTTTACAGTGAAAGGTCAAGGTCATAAGTTGCAGCAAGGGAAAAATTATTACTAGTTATCAGAGAAAAAATCTCCACAGGGAGTATTTAAGCATTGGAACAGGTTACTCAGAGAGTCAACTGAACAAGGCACTTAACAGTGTGATCTGGCTTTGAAGGTAGCCATGCTTTGTGAAGGGGAATAAACTAGATGACCTCTCGGGGTCCCATCCAACCCAAATTATTCTATGATTCTAATTTAAAGGTCAGTATTGGAACGGAATAAAATTTTTTTTAGAGAAAGGCGAGGGACATTCAGTTTCATTTGTAATATCTGAGATGTAAAGTTTGAATCTGGGTGGAAAATAGTACTCTTATTTAATTTAACTTTTGCAAGAGTTCTGCAGAATTTATATTAGCCTGTTACAATATGCTTACAAGGAATTCTGTAGGGATCAGTTAGACATGTTCCTTAACTTTATTTGATTTAATTTTGACTTCAAGTGACTGGAAAATAATAAGATATTCCTCATACAAGTATATATGAATCTATAAACTCCCCTTAGAAACCCTAAGAAGTGCACAAGCTGGCTTTTAAAGTGTCCTTTTCAGTAAAGTGTCCTTTTCAGTAAAGTGTCCTTTACTGAATCCAAAATATGGAAGCATTATTTCTGAGTTCTTGTCTCACAGAACTTGAGGGAGGTAGAAGTACTGTTCAATGACTGTTAGTGACTTTGGAGCCTTTCTGACATGCAGTGATGGGGAAAAAGCTTCAACCATAAGACTGAATATTACCCACACATTTCAAAGTCTGCTTTTGTAACACTAAGAGTATCAGGAATAAGTCAGACTTCCAAATTATTTCTGTTTCTTGAACTTTGTCTTACCAAATACATTTTGTTTCAAAATACTGTACTCAGATTTTTTCCAAACCAAACTGCAGCAGGATTTCTCAATCTATGGCCCGTGGTATGCATGCAACTTGCAGTCAGTTCAAATGGGTCTTCTTTAGCTGGGCTGCATCACATCCTTTGAAGCCGGGAAGCATGGGAATAGAAGCTGGTGCAGAATTTTCTCCCGTCTAAGAAACGGCTCAACAGAAATACACCAGAGTGAGAATATGGCTGAGGCTGGTCTTCCAGGATTTGGCTATATTCTCAGCCCTTGTCCAAAATGGAAGTTTGGAGGCCTTGGGGAGTCACTTTTTACTCTCATAGAAAAAGCACTTTTAGAGTGCCAACTGAGGTATATAAAACGTACCTTCCAGAAGTATGTAATTTGAAGTTTTAAAAGATGTTTCAAAAAGACGTTTGAAAGAGGTTTAAAAGATGTTTCAAAAAAAACAATTAGCTTGGCCACTTGTCATCAGAAGGTTACTATGGAAAACTGTGTCACAAACGTAATCATGAAGCATTATGTAAAATTTCTCTGTGAACACACAGATTAAAAAGCAAACATCTCTTAATTTCCAGGTTTTGACAGCACATATTTACCCTCTTCTTTGAATCTCTAAGGGCAAAGTTTGGGAAAGCTATACAAGGAAATACCCTCTTCTGATAGGGGAAATTCCTCACATTCCTTAACAAATATTCTTTTTTTTTAAAAGCTATGTGAATGATTTTAGCCTTATGTATGTAGAGAATCACCAGCTATAATGCTTTGATTCTCATGGTGTCTAGTTATAAAGCTGGAACATCTAAGCACACAGCATTTGAGAGAACTTGGTAACTGAGAAAAAGTAGAAGAATCAAATGTGGGTCAGTGGGGTGTGTGTATAACTGGGGAAAAAAAAAAAAAGTTATGATTATTACATTCCTTTAACATATAGTATAGGCATGTGAATGTGAGTATACCAACTAGATTAACTTGAAAATAGGTAATTATTGAAGGATATGTAAATTATTTTTTAAGCACCTACATAAGAAAAAAAATGGTCAAGCACAATTAGGAAGCTGAACCAGGATTAAAGTTCAATTTAAAGTCTCCTGACCCTCTGTACTACACTCACTTTGGCTTTCTCACAACAGACCTCTTCTGGCTGCCACAAGGACGTCCAGCATTACTGTATGAACTATTAGATTCAGCTGCAAAGCCATAATTCTCTAAGTGCTTTAACAAAAGTCAGATTCCTTCTTCCATGCGTGTCTTTCCATTCAATTCTATATTTGTGAATATTATTATAAAAACAGTTCACTTATCTGCAGCAATCTGCATACACATAAATACGAGAAGAGTTTACACAGCCAGCTAAAGCACATTTTCACAGTAAATAAATCACATGCTGTCCTTTAGCCCCTGATAGGTAGTATAAATTTATCTTTTATCTCTTTCTGAACCAGAGCATTGATGCAAATATGCTAGCTGCAGAGTCAACTATGCTCTTTTCTCTATAGGGAAGTTACAGAGAAAGCTTTTTTCTCTTTCCTCTCCAGCTCTTTTCTCTCGTATTACCTTTTCTGTAGTTCTCAGCTAAATGATAAAACTAATATTGTAAATTCGACATCAACACATTAGTTTCTGAGAAAATGTTGAATCCTACCTGCTTCTAATTAAGTGGAATTATCTGGGAATGAATAAAGAGTTAAAAATCAACCAACCAACCAAAACAAAATAAAAGTATTTAGGAGACAGAATTTTAAAAGGTGTATTTATAGTATTCACATATTCTAGTATGCAAATATTTAATATCTAATTTTGAATCACATTGTTCTAGCCACAGCAATGTGTGGGGTTTTTTGTGATCATCAAAATACCCCCCTATTTAATCTTTTATATTTATTTTACTGCAGTATAGCATAGCTAATACCTGTTTTCTTAGTGATAATTTTCTGCATAAACAGTCATAAGCTTGCTGTTATCATGTCTTGAATATTTTATTTTATTTTATTTTATTTTATTTTATTTTATTTTATTTTATTTTATTTTATTTTATTTTATTTTATTTTATTTTATTTTATTTTATTTTATTTTATTTATTTTATTTTATTTTATTTTATTTTCCTTTTGGGTTAAAAACATCACATGGAACTCGAGATTGAGGACAGTGCTTCAGATTTGCACAGCGGAACTATCCCAAAAGCAAAGGACATCTGCGAATAATGCACAGTTCATACAGGGATGGTTCTTTAGAATAGGCACTTGTAAAGACTAAAAAAATATCATAATTTTTTTCTTCAGCTGCAAAAATAAATACGAAGTCCATATCTATAATCTTACCTTAGATAACATAAGCCTATAGAAGAATAGATATATTTATGAACCAAGGCACACTCCCTGTATACTCTTCTAGAACAGAAGTTATGAGACAACCAGAAATAGAGACAGTAATTTGGATGCCTGAGATATTTTTGAAATGCTAACAGAAACAATGATGATGAAGTGACAGGAAACTTACATAGTGCAAATTTGTTTAAACTATTATGAGGTTTAGAATTCCTTTAGGCTATTCATTAATAGAAAACTACCCAGAATGAGAGTTAATGTCAATTAAATGTATAGAACATTAATAGAAAATAAATCTTTATTGTTTTAATCAAAACAGAGACAAGAGACTAACCAAAACTTCTGTGGCAGGTGGAAAATGATCACTGAAGTATTAGTAACAATTTTCAACCCACATCACTGCAGTGTTCCCTAGATACGAGTGCCACAACAGGTATGTTTCATTTTTCCTATATCTTCAAGTATTGAGTTAATCCTGAAAATCTGATGTATCAGTGGTCTGACCTGGTCTGAAAATCCTATATCCTTCTTTCAGTAAATGACAATATGTCCCCTGAAATAAGTTTTATATATATATATATATATATATATATATATATATATGTCATTATATTAATTTTGGAAGTGCCATATTTGTCTCTCACATCCTGAACATCTGGCCAAACAATTATATATACGGTATTGACAGGTAGAGACTAATTTCCTTCATCTCTTTCTCTTCATTTTAATATCTGTTGTAAACTTCTAGCAAATCAAGCACACTGGTTTAAGAATTATTTTAATGCATATCTGCAATATAAGAGTAACTGTATCATTTTATCATATTGTATTTATTGTAGAGACTATAGGAATACTTCAACTGTGCTATGTAAGTGCTTTACTTAGTCTGAATAATAAAAAAAAAAAAAGGTTACATTGCTATTTTCTATCACTATAAAAATCTTTCACCTCAGTGTCCTTTTGTGAAAAAACTCAACAAGTAAAAATGCTTTGAAGGCAGGTTTCCTAATCAGATTTTTATAAAGAGATATCCTTCATTGCTCAACTTAACAGGTCAGTTGAATGCCAACTGGTAATTGAAGACCCTCTGAAGAAAAATAAAATATCAATCATGCTTGTCATTAAAAAAGAAGTAAAAAGGTATACAAACAAATGTGATTTTATTTTGAGCCAAGGATTTTTTTAAACAGAAATACTGATTTATGCAACCATCAGGTTTGAATGCACGCAACACAACTTTCTCAGATTGAATTCTATTGATTTTCTATAACAATGTCAAGCATTCAATGCATCACAGCAGCCATGAGACTGAAATAAATAATCCCTTCAGAAAGAAAGTGATTCTTCTCTTCTTAAATACATAGATGAACATCTTGTTCTTTTGCTCCCTTGCTTGTTGTAGCTTAAGCTGTAAGGTTTTAGAACTTCCTAATTCCCCATCTTCATTTTCATTTAGTGCTTTGTTTTTCTTATGACCTTCTTTATGCTCTTGCCTCTGGGACAAGTTGCTAGAACTGTATGACATTCTGTTTATGAAATGTGAAGAGATGTAAAGAATAAAATAAATGCCAGAATATTCAACATTGAATGTAGTTATATGTGATATTGGCAGAAGCTGATTAGTACAAAAATGTCCTTGAAATATGCTATTTCACATGTACAATTCATATTTGAAAGGAGCATCAGACTCATAACACAAACTGCATACACAAAGTAATATTTCTAATGAGATCTGCAGTGTTTCTGATCACACAGTCATAATCACTTTTCTGATATTGTTAATTCTGGTTATTTGAGCTTAATATTTATAGCTCAGGATTGTAATTTACAAATTTGAGTTTGACAGTTTTTGTACTCCATACTAAATTTATCACTTGCTTTGTTATTGATTTGCTAGTCATTTACTATTCTTTTTCATACATATGATTTAAAGTTGGAAAATAATTTAAATTGCACTAGGACATTCATTTTAGACATCTTCAAATGTTATTTTGAACTGCTTACCCTGAACATAACATCACACTGTTGCTTATGAGGAATGACATACAGTTTTCAGCTGAGTGTTTCCATGCAAAAAAGTTACTACGATCCCCAAAGCATTTAACTAATATACAACTTGGTTGATTTAAAATACATAACGCATAGTTTTCAGGTGACACTAAATAAAATTTTAAAAATCCAACTGCTTTGCAAGAAGCAAGAAATACAATGTAGAGGACTGAATTATCTTCTCATCTTCTTATTCAAGAACAAGAGAAGAATCAGTTCTTCATTTTTGCTTTATGTAAGTGATTTCCTGCATATCAAGAAGTTCCAGTGTCTATTCAGCAGTTTCCGCAACTGCAAAGATGCCTTTTATTTTAATTGGCAATAACAGGTCAATACTGATACCATTTGTAATCATATTGGGTCGATATGTGTACATAATACTGAATTTGTCGGGACTGATTGTTTCCTCTGATTCTGAACTCTTATTCCATCTTAACAGCCTCAAATAAGAAAGCCTTATTTGAAAGCGATGGCCGGTGAAAATGTAGTCTAAGAGTGGTTGCTAACTTATAACACTGCTTTAGACATCTTGGTTCTGAGATTTTAATAAGCTCAATGTTCCTATTTTTCTTACATATAGGAAAGAATGATAGACATCTTCAGTGAGATATTTGAGCAGAGACATAGGTTGCATGTTTTGATTCATCTCCTGCAACACTTACTTCCATTTATTATAAAGGAAGCCCGTGACAAATATGTTCTTTGATGTCTGAAGTCTGACAGTTTGAACACTGTCCTTCTACTACCTTCTTCTGACTTTTAGGGTGGTTTAGAGTAGAAGCTTCTTAGAAGAAATCTAAATGGAAAATGCCAAGGATGAACTGCCCATGAAGCTCAGAGAATAGTATAAAGAAGTTGACTATATCTCAACACAAAGGGGATGAGAGGATGACCTTTGATTCAGATAAACAGCGAATAAACAGTTAAGTGGATCATCTGGTAGTAAAAAATGTTTCCCTGAGTTAGCCAGAGGAGCATGGGGGGATTGAATACATATCTTAGACCCACACAGAGTATAAAAACTAGACAAGTAGCGAAAGGAATTTGATGAGAGCAGTAAGCTTGAGCTGGCGACTGGGGACACCCAACATTATGACAATGATCATATCATAGAATCTGGTAATGGGAATCACATCAATATTATGATTGAAGTGTATATTGCAACTGTTGTATTTTCCTAAGTGTAACTTTTATTTGTATTGTGGTTTTAGTAATTTTTGTATTCCTTGGTTAAATCAGAAATCTCATGTAAAATCAAGAATCTTCAAATAAGTAAATTTGATATTAACATTACACTGTCTATACATGGAATATCTAAAAGACTCCACAATACCTCTGGCAACCTGATACAGTGTTCAATCACCCTCATACTAAAGACTTGCTATATTCAGATAGAATTTCCTGTTTTCCAATTTGTGTCCATTGTCCTCTCACTGGGAACCAACAGAGAAGAGTCCATCTTTACACCCTCCCATCAGATGTTTATAAACATTGTGATGAGATTACCCTGAACAGCAGTTAAGCCTCACCCAGCCTTTCACTTACTCCCTCACAGTAGGATGGGGAAGAAAATCAGAAGAGCAAAGCCTGAAAACTTACACACCAAGATAAAGGCAGTTTAATAGGTGAAGCAAAGCTGCACATGCAAGCAAAGCAAAATAAAGAATTCAGCACCTCAGCACGCATAGCAGTTGCTTGGGAAGACAAATGCCATAACCAGGAATATTCCTCCTTCCTTCTCCTTTCCCTGAGCTTTTATCGATGAGCACTGTGGAATGTAATATCAGTTTGGTCATTTTGGATCAAGTTTTCCTGGTTTGATTTTCCTCCCAGTCCCTTGTCTACTTTCAACCTACTCTACCTACTACTGGTGGACCAGAGTGAGAAACAGAAAAAGCCTTGACACTGTGCAAGCACTGATCAGCAATAACAAAAACATTGGTGTGTTATCGACACTCTTTTATCCACAAATCCAAAACACAGCACTGTACATAGGCTGCTATGAAGAAAGCTAACTTTATCCCATCCCATCTTGGTGGCCCTTTTCTGGAATTTGCCTAGTATTTCCACGGGTTTTTTTTGTACTAGGAGGCCAGAATTGGACCCGGGGCTCCATGTATGGCCTCATCAGGGATGAGTAGAGAGGAAGAATCACCTTCCTTAACCTGCTGGTAACATTCTTTCTAATGCAGCCCAGGATGGTGTTAGCCTTCTTGGTCATGAGGGCACACTGCTAGTTCAGCTGCTTGTCCACCATGACCTCCAGGTCCTTCTATATGAAGCTGCTTTCCAACTGCTTTGCCCCCTGCATGAAGTAGCGCATGGGGCTATTTCCGCCCAGGTGTAATTTCATGCAACCTCTCCTGAACTTAATGAGTTTGCTGTCTGTCCAGTTCTTCAACTTGTTGAGGGCCCTCTGAATGGCAGGACACCTATCTGGTGTATCCGCCATCCTCCCAACTTTGTATCATCTGAAACCTTGCTAATGGTGCTAAGATGTCAAGTAACATTGTCTTCAGTAGCATCTCTGGGATCAACAAATGAGAAATGACAAATGAAACATCCTCTGAATGCACTTTTGATCTTTGTTGTTTATATGGAACCTAGGGTAAGTAGCTCAAAACTAGAGGCATAACTTTTAGATGTCTGTGTTATAGTGCAGGAAGTCTTTTCACTTGTAAACCATGGCTACATCCAGCTGTAATATTGATCTGGCTTCACTTGAACAGCAGAAGAGACAAAATATCAAATAAAAATATTACAAATGATGGATGTTTCAAAATAAACTACTGTTTTACTTTTAAAATCTGTTTTACCTAACAAATCACCTACTCTAAGACATCTGAGTGCATCAAGTGGTTCTACACTCTTCTGCCTCTGCTAGGAATTTAGCATTCCATGTTCAAGGTAAACTCTCTTAGGGTACAGCTGTGTAAGCATGGATAAGAATTCTATGAAAACAGGTAATTCCTGAAGAAAGAGCTGTGAGAAGCTTTGTCTGGAGTCTCCACCCCTCATCTTAGGAGCTGCATTTAAACTAAGGCCTTTGTGCATGGGCTTTCCTGGGCTACATTGCAAGTATGCTGTGTCTGTTCTTGTGCCTTGCTGAGACTGATCTTGCCTTACTGACTTGACATTTTAGCTTTACCTTGGACCTGCCTCATCACTATGGCCTTGTCTGGTTACAACCAGACTATTGACTGAACCTGGTTTTCACCACTAGACCTGCTCTTCTGTGTCAGTTGCTGGACCTTTGTCAGTGCCTTGTCTGCTTTGCTGTCAGCTCCTGACTTGCATTGCCTAGTGAAATAACCCACTTCTGCTGCTCCATGACACATATAGCATCACCTCTTTGACACTGAGATGTCCTCTTGTCCCTGCCAGATGGATATGAGCTGCTTTGGCTCTGTGTCCCCAGGTTCAGCCAGTAGTGAGTCTGAAAACATATTCCTGATTCACAAAATACCACAGCTAGTTCCACAGATCAGAACAGCAGTCACTTAAACATGAACAGCACATCCACTGCTGTTCTACCTTTTCAGCTGATTAGAATTAAAGTCTATTTGTAGAATATGCACAAGCACAACGTGGTTCTCTCTAGTGGTATGGCCCCAGAGCCTCGTCTTCTTCATTTACTTGATTCCAGACCTATCTGGCATCAGAGGCATGGTCTGCCTCTCTGGATGTGGTCACTCACACCCCTTACTCTTACCCACTGGTAGTCCAGATTGAAGTTCAGGAGAGACTCATGTACATATGCACATAGAGAACAGAGAGCACACACATGGAAAAAGGAAGAGAATATCGTAAGAAGATAGGAAAGCCTGCAGTGATCAGGCAGAGGACTTCAGAGAAGTGCACTGACCAACAGGTTGTTTACACACATTTTAACCCATTTTCCCTCTTTCTCCACCTGATTTGTTCCTTCCAATCTATCTTCATCTCTCCCTTTGATCCTTTCCCTACACATCCCATAATAAATTTCACACATTTCCAAAACCTTCTTAAAACACCCCATACTAAGTTTTACACAAACCCCAGTGTCTTTGCTTTGTCCCCAAATGATCCTCTCCCTGCATCCTACAGGGACGTCCTTTAGACAATAACCCCATTTAGTTTGCATGGTTTTCTGGGGAATTTCATTTGTTGACTCATTTTGGTGGGCTTCAGACCAGGGAAAATGATCTAATAATTGTCTTTTAATAGGCTTAGGAGTACCAGAGCCAGTGTACTCTTTCACCTGTTGTTGCTCCTCTAATCCATTTTTGTTCAATGTGATTGACCTGTAGTGAGATAACTGTAAGCACAACAAATAAAGGAGCTTTTTTTCCCCTCCCCACCTTTTTTCCCTACCATATTTTATGAGCATTCAGTTGAAAAACATAGGATTTGAAATTTTTAAAAAGTCATGCGACCAAAAATGCCAAATTTTTGAGATATTAAGTTGACATGTCATATATAACAGTCAGAAGTCAGTGAAAGTTAACGGATCTAGAAAGAAAATACCCTTGACACATATTTCTGTCTAAAACCCACCACAGATCATGTGACTAACTTTTTGAAGGTAAGTATAATAACTTTTTACTAGCTAAAACTTACTATTACTTGGCTTATTAAAGGCCTCAGAGAAAATTAAAGAAAAGTAAAAATAGTTCACATTAAAAGCATACTGTTACTGATAATGACCAGTTAATGCTTATGAAAAGTAAACTTTATGTCTTTGCAGGATATTAACAGTAATTCTAAGTTTCAAAGAATACACTACAGTTGTGAAATAATTAAAACATGATCTTAATGTGATATTTTGATAAATTTTCCAGATCTTCATAGTAACAAAAGATAGTTCCATACCTACTCACTCAGAAACTAAGGATGTGCATTGTTTTTCTGATTATTTCCTAAAGAGTTATAATATTTTTTATTAAAGCAATAGATTTAGGTGAAACAAAACCCCTGAGGTCTTCATAGTCCTGTAGGAAGATTTAGGTCTGAAAGACATGAAATGCGGGTCTTTATCCTGTCCAGTAAATATACAAACTTCTTTGTATCCTCTTTATCATAAAAGATCTAAATATTTTATTTGAATGTTTATTTTACTTCTATATTTAGACACATACATAAGAATCAAGACATGAAGTCTGGACTTTCATATGTTAAATTAGAAAAAGTTCTTGAAACTTGTTGATGAGTTTTGTGACAGATGCATTCGACCCCTTAACCAAAGTAGCAGTAATTTTGGTACAGGCTTCAAAGGAGGTGAAGGCCTAAACTGTAAACAGGCCAGGAACACCTCTAGGAAGGTCACAGAGTGAGCCAGTGAACATCACTGCATCTGAGCTTGGATCAACCATCATGTGATTAACACATGAATAGTGGGTGGTTTCTCCAAGACTCTTTTCTCAGGGAACAAAGAAAGTTGTGGGTACCACAACTAGTTGTCTGTAATCATAGCCCAATATCATCGACAATAGATATTCAGAGATTTTATAAACCATGAATATTAACATTCGTATAAACTGGACTTATTTCCTGTGAGTACCAGAATTAGTGAAATCTCATTTTCAAAAGATTTGTGTCATTTTTTCCCAATGCATTTTCCTCTATAATATTACTTGCATAATCCCTGTGTTTACTTATGTGCCCAGCCCAAATACTGGACTGTCTGTATGTATGCTGGTGTCTATTCGGTACACCTATGCTGATTGTCCAGTTCTGTCTTTCCAGCTTTTCAAAGGAGACAATACAATTTGGATTTTTCTCCTCTATATGGTCACTGATTTTTATGAAACTCTTTTTTGACACCTTAACATTGCTCACATGTTTGGCAGAAATCGAGTGAAAAGTTATAGAGGTAGACGGATTTAGACAGACCAAAGAAGTCTTCATAAGTCTTCTTTCTTCAGAAGACTAGATTGAAAGTAGAAAATTTGAGAAATAGAGCTCATAATTCTCTGTCTGTTTACAAACTTCAAAAATTATAGATGTGAAAGATAGTAGAGAGCTATTTACTTCCCTTCCAGACTTTGCATGTTGGAAGTAGTTGCCCAGGAGGATGGAGATCATACAAAATCCTACATGCCTTCGAAAGAGTGCTTGTCTTGGCTGTCTGGCTGCTTAGATGAGTGGGTAATAGATTTATTTTGCCCTGGAAATTTGTTTTAACTTCTTTTCAATAAAAGAAATCTCGGTGTGTATTATTTAATGACAAGAATATTTTCTTTATAATTGCAGAAAAGCCTTTTTTTTTTTTTTTTTTCTCAAAGTCTTCTTTCTGCACATTGACATAGCCACTTACAGCCTCCTTTCTCTCCCTCTTTATTTCTTTATGTGAGTATACTTTTTAGGATCACTCATCACTGGGCTGATGATCAGTAATTGATGGAAGAAGCATAGGGGACATATCAGGAATCAGAGTCTGAGGTGGGTGGAGTAAAAAGAAATTAGTCTGAAAACTGAATCAATGCAGGCAGATGAGATTTAGATATACATATATCCTGAGAGCCACAGTAAAAAGCCATTTCTGTCTAGCTTCACCTCTTCACACACAGATCCCTTTTGCCACAAGGAGAGAGCTAATGGTACAATTCAAGCAGGTTCTTCTTATATAAGGAGTAATGATGAGCTTATGAAGTTTGCATGGTTCACCTGGGGTCAGGGTAAATGCTAGAAGTTCCAAATGGATGTCTAAGACTGGCACTCTGCCCAAGATACCCAGTGCAATTTACAGCTCAATATGGAGGCATGGAATGTTATCAGAGAATGCCATATGTGTCCAAACCATGAATAGAAACAAAACATTTCCAGCTAGGGCATCCTCATTGGAATGACCCTCAGTAGCATCTGACAGTTCAGTTTAGCTACAGATACAACCTGTGGATTCCACATTTTTTGCCCTTGAAAAATGTAATGAAAGAATAAAAGTTTTACCTCCTTCTTACTCCTCCACATCCAGAGGTTCTCCAAACAGTCCTAGACAAAATATAAATCAGCCAGTATCCTAAGCAGGTCAAATTTTTCAGTTGTTTCTATATTTTGTCAAAATGACTATTATCACTAGGACCTAGAATCAAAATCATCAAAAGGACTTAGAAGTCCTTTTTTAGTTTCTAATTATCTAATTAATCATATGTAGTCCAAAAGAGTAACAGAGAGAAAAAAAAAAAAAAAAAAAAAAGCCATTAGGTTTATGGCTTGGCTAGTTAACTTTACCAATATTGTACTACAAAACACTACTTTTCTGTCAATAGATAACAAAATAATTATTACAGGGAAAATAGCCTTTAAACCATACTATTCGTAGAAAGAAAAAACAAAACAAAACAAAACAAAACAAAAACCACCAAACCACCAAACCAAACACCAAACCCTCATCTTTTTCATGTTTATAAATAATCTCAGAAATACCCAATTCTTCATAGTTTCCAATTACATACACTGAGATCTATCAACAAAAGCTATCATTACCAGATATGAACTTTGATCTATTCCTCTGCACTTCTACCTTTAATACATCCTTTATATATGGTAGCAATGACATCAAGTGTAGTATCATGAAAACTGAAAGAAGTTTGTGTAAATGAGAATTAGAATTCTATATGTTCAATGAATTTATTTTTTTTTACTAGAAGAATAAGCTTCAGAAATCAGTTTTGTCATTTATTTTTGATAGCTGAAGAAGATTTCTCAGAAAAAAATTTAAGGAACTACTAAATTGTTTCAGAAGAATGCAGATGTTCTACCCTTGATTAGGCAATGAAGAAATAGCTTTTAAAAATAGGTCCTTGTTTATACAATGATGGTCATCTATAAACATGAATCTGTTTCACGAAAGAGTACAAATACTTTCAAAATCTGAGACTGTCTCATATTAAAGATCCAGAAATGACTCTCTAAAATGGTTAGGGTCTCTGATGCAATATGGCCAAGATGAAGAGTGACATACTTTCATGTCTTTACTCCAAGGGATAATTACATCTTAAAGAATCACTGAATAAAACCCCAGAAAAACAATTCAAGCATAAGGTACCAATACTCTCAGCTCCAAGAGTGATGTAATCACTTCACTACACAATAAGGGTCCCCCTTTGTTTCCTAGTCTGTGAATGTTCAGTGCTCCAGTACTAGAACAATTAGAATTGAATCACCATAGTCATGAAATTAAGCATTCTTCTTTAATGTACACCACCATTATCACTGGAATTTCTTATTTTTATTCTGTTTACAAGGAGGAACAAAAATAGACATATATAGAGCAAAATTTTTGACATCTACCTTGGGGTGAGGTGAATAGCACTCAGAAGAAAATATTACTTTCCATTAACTATAAATATTTCAAATTAATGGAGATTAATTCCATTAGGGTTTAAATTTCTCCCCAAAATATGTAATGTAAAATGCTAGAATACTCATTTATTTCCAAGCAGAAAGTAGACTTTAATATATTTCCTGTGGTCAAGTCAACGAAAAATACTGTCCATGCTGTAAAGTCTTCTGCATCCACAGTAATGTTCTAAGAATGATTGCTGGATCCACTGGAAATAAGAGAATTGGAGAAATGCCGATTTTTTATTCTTAATGGGGCTTAATGGAGTGAACTCCTTCAGCAGTGTCCAAGACCCATAAGACTCTCAGTATGCCCAGAAGGACAGCTCTAGATAATGATGAAATCCTGGGTGACTGCAATTGAACAGGGTGAGATATTTTGAATGATGCAGATACATGACTAGGTAACTTTGTGAATACAGCTTTTCACTGGCTATCCTATTCCATCCTTCATTCTACTGAGTTAATCTAAATTACTCACATCTTTATGTTTCCTTATTCATAAAAATAATTAACACCAAGTAGGAGCATCACACATCAATTGCCAGCAAGAAAAGACACTCCTGTAACACTGTTTCTTTCCAGGATAAACGATTCCAGGATTAAAACGACTGCTATCTAGCAAAAAGCAAGGAAAGGATAAAGGGAAGTTAGAAAACATCTCTTTACCTTCATAAAAGTTATACATATGTAATGCTTCTGCAAGTGAGACATCATTCTGGCTTCAAATATTCAGTGCTTGACAAGTGGACATATGTGCCCTAGTCTATTTTTATTTTTTACTCTGCTGGTAATATAGAGCAACTGTGACCCTAAATTTAAGCTAGGATTATGACTGGTATCTTTTGAAAAATTTGTTCACAATTCTTCAGACATTTTTGCTGATTCAACACCACTTAAACTGGCATATATCCAGATCTCTGCAGAGACTGCAGTTATGCTGAGCTTGTGAAATGTCTTTTTTTTTTTTTTTTTTTTTTTTTTTTTTTTTTTTTTTTTTTTTTTCTGCAAAGACAGGGATCTGGGTAGCAAACTTCTTTTTCATTTAAAAACTAAGTCAGGATTTGAACGAAAAAGGTGAGGTCAGGTCTTTCACTGCCATAAATCTAGAATATTTCCACAGATTTGATAGCAATTTAAGGTAGATATACATGAGGGCAAAAACACAACCTCACAAATAAAAGGTAGAAAGGCCTGATTCTGATTATATACTAATAAAATACTATAGTACCAATTCTTGCAAACTTACACTGATTTTAAACTGTTGGAAGAATAGAATGCAACCTTTATTTATTATCTGTTTTATTATTTATAACTTCACAGATACAAGCAAATATTTGACCTCAGAAAATAAGGAAAAGAAGCCAAGATTTGTATATTTCCTTGGTATGGTTTTAGCAGACATCGACTAAAATATCTTATGTTGTAGATGGTTTAGTTTTAGTATTTCTTACCTTTAAGAAGTGAAATCAAATTTCAGTATGCAGAACAAAAATTAAAAATTCAATGACATAATTTTCCTTTTATTTTCCACTATCATTTTCTGAGTTGTTGCTGAAGCTGAAGTAATTCGAACAACAGAAACATCTGTCCTCATTTATATTAGTATGAATCAGATTTAATTCTTAAGAAAGCTTCCTTGGCAATATCTGTGTAGATCCATAGGACAAAACACACGTATGCCTTTCAGATTTACTTCTAGTAATTGAAAAAGTTGTTGCTTTTTAAATCACTGGCTGTAGGAACAATAAACTGAGATTCAATGGCAACTAAGCAGCTCAGCAAGTGCAGTATGATATTTTCCTTGGTGCTGCAGGATACCTATGAACGTTTGAAAATGTGTTTTGAAATGTGCCAAATAGTTTTATTTAATACAGACACTTCAGAAAAAGAACTGATCAGCATGTGGGCATTATGGGCATTGCATTGCTCTGACACATTCTAGCTGCATGAGACTTAAAAGATTCTTCCATTAAATTTCTGATTAAATGTCTGAATGTTTGTGAAGAATGAAAAGTAAGACTGTAATAAATAACAGTGGAGCAAACTGAATACATTTAATTCACAAAAATATTTGTAAATCTCTTCTCAACCAGTATTAATCGTAGTAGGTATTTTTGTTAGAGACCCCAAATGTATTGGATAAAAGCATTATAAAAACTGTGAGCAAAGAACACTGTTTATCATGTTCTGTGTCAGAAATAAACTCTGATCAGAAAAAGGGGTTAATCTGAACATCTCAAGGAAATATAACATCCCTAGTATTCATTTTGCATTGGTAAATGTGGAACGCACTATGTTATAAATAGTACATTTCAGCTTGCTTTGGGGGATGATATTAGATAACATCATTAGATAACAATGTTAGATAACATTAGTCATATGCATATTAGCATATGATTATAATAGATCAATCCAGTTTAATTCACTAGAAGATTATCTTGAATAAAAGAAGAAAGGGAAAGATGACAGGTGAGTCAGTCCTACCAGTTCGAATTCCAAAAGGACAGTGGTGTGGTTTAACCCCAGGAGGCAGCTCAACCCTCCACAGTCACTCACTCATTCCTCCACAGTGGGATGGGGGAGATAATTGGAAGAGTAAAAGTGAGAAAATTTGTGGGTTGAACAGAGTTTAAAAGGTAAAGAAAAAGTTGCATGCACAAGCAAAGCAAAGC
>NW_020799091.1:38507175-38517630 GCF_003259725.1 Athene cunicularia | reverse complement strand
CCCCCCCAGCCTTCCTTCTTCTTCCCCCAGCTTTATATGCTGAGCAGGATGTATATGGTGTGGGATATCCCTTTGGTCAGTTGGGGTCAGCTGTCCCACCTGTGTCCCCTCCTAATTTCATGTGTACCCCCAGCCTACTCACTGGTGGGGTGAGGTGAGAAGTAGAAAACACCTTGACACTGAGTAAGCACTGCTCAGCAAATTCTAAAATAAAACACTGGTTTGTAATCAACACTGTTCTCATCACAAATACAAAACACAGCACCATAGAGGCTGCTGTGAAGAAAATTAACTCTACCACAGAATCACAGAATCAGCTAGGTTGGAAAGGACCTTGAAGATCATCTAGCCCAACCGTTAATATAACACTCACTGTGCACACCTAAACGATATCCCTCAGCGCTATGTCAACCTGACTCCTAAACACCTCCAGGGATGGGGACTCCATCACCTCCCTGGGCAGCCCATTCCAACACCTAACAACATGCTCTGTAAAGAAATACTTCCTGACATCTAGTCTAAACCTTCCCTGGCACAAATTGAGGGCATTATCTCTTGTTCTATTGCTTGTTACTTGGTTAAAGACTCTCATCCCCGACTCTCTGCACCCTCCTTTCAGGGAGCTGTAGAGGGCAATGGGGTCTTCCCTCAGCCTCCTCTTCTCCAGACTAAACACCCCCAGTTCCCTCAGTGGCTCCTCATAAGACCTGTGCCAGCAGGATACCTTCTTTGGTCTGTTGTCTCTCCAGCTGTGTCAGGATGTTATCTCCTACACGTTCCAGGAATCTCCAGGACTGGTCCCGCTCTGCTGTGTTGTATTTCCAGCAGATGTCTGGGAAGTTAAAGTCACCCACAAGAACAAGTGCAAGTGATTGTGAGATTTCACCTAAGTGCCTGTAGAATATTTCATCCACCTCTCTGTCCTGGGTGGGTGGCCTATAGTAGATTCCTACTACAACATCTGCCCTGTTGGCCTTCCCCCTGATTCTAACACAGACACTCCACCCTGTCTTAAGTACTTACGTGTTCAAAGCAATCAAAGCAATCACAATACATACAGAACCACCCCACCACCTCTCCTTCCTTGTCTCTCCCTCCTAAAGAGCTTGTAGCCATCAACTGGCACACTGCAGTCATGGGAGACATCCCACCATGTTTCTGTAATAGCCATGACATCATCGTTTTCCTGTTTCATCATGGCTTCAAGCTCCTGATGTTTGTTAACCATGCTGTGTGCACTGGTGTACATGCACTTCAGATTGGCCAATGTTTTGCCCTCTTTCCCCTTCAAATCTAGTTTAAAGCTCTGTCAATGAGCCCAGCTAACTCCTGCCCCAAGATCCTTTTCCTCCTATGGTACAGGTGCATTCCATCTAATGCCAAAAGATCTGTATATCAAGCCATTATTGAAAAATCCAAAGCCCTGATGGTACCACCAGTCTTGGAGCCACAAGTTCGTTCATCTGCTGAGTTCTCTGGTATTCTTCATTCATCCCCCCAGCTGAAGGGATGGAGGAGAACATAATTTGTGCCCCTGACCCCTTAATCAGTTTCACCAAGGAACTGAAATTTCTCTTCACTGATCTAGGACTTTTGCTGGTAATGTCATCACTGACTACCTGAAAAAGCAAGAGAGGGTAGTAGTCCTTGGGTGTCACTAGAGCAGGGAGTTTTGCCATGATGTCCTTGATGTGGGCCCCAGGGAGGCAGCAGACTTCCCTATGAAGCGGGTCTGGTCTGCACATGTGGCCTTTGACACCCCTCAGAATGGAGTCACCCACTACAATGACTCTTCTGAGGTTTTCTTCAGAACTGGTTTTAATACCTGGTCTAGAATGACCTGGCTTTGGTGGACCTTGATCTTCCACCTTGTTTGAATCATTTTCTTCATCCTCTCTTCTTCATTCACAAGTTTCAGGGCCCCGTATCTACTGTGAAGGGGCACCATGGAAGGTGAGGGAGGCCAGGAGAGGATTTCCCTGCCTCCCTCAGCAGGGACCTGTTTCCAGTCTCCCCCATCTCTTAGGTCGCCTCCTTCAGGCTGGTAGCAAGAGGGTGAGGAATCACCTGTCTCGTTTGGAGCCTCCATTTGCTCTTTTTGCTTCAGGGGTGCTAAGGTGCTACTCCACCAACCAATTGCCCTTTCACACTCCCTAGTACTTAATCTTTCAACCTCTTTGACCGCAGCCACCAGGCTGAGCAGGTCCCCCAGCTGATGGCAGCGCACACAGGTTCCGTCCCTGCTGCCCTCCGACAGGACTGACAGGCTCAGGCACTCCCTGCAGCCCGGGACCCGGACCGCTGCATGTGTGCGTGGCAGCTCCCTCTGGGTCGCCACGTTCTGTCTGGTGGAGGTTCTGACCCGAGTGGAGACCATGGCTCAGTCTGCTCATGGAGGACGGTAAGCTGACAGGCAGCTCAGATGAGCTCTAGGCCCAGGAGAGGCCCATGCCCTGTCCGCTCTCCCTGCCTGCGCCAGCTGCCGCGCCAGGCCCTGTCCCCGCGCTCGGGCCGCTCGCGCTCCCTGGGGGCTGCTCTCCTACGTGGGGGGCGTTGGGCGCCGTCACTCCCGTCTCTGCTCACGCTGAGCCCCCGCTGCCCTCGTTCCCTGATCACTCTTCCCGCTCAGGAGGAGGCGGCTTTTGGCTCACCCTCTTCCCTCGGCTTTGCCTTCTCGGCTTGTGGTTTTGCTGCGGGTTTTTGATGCTTTCAGAAGGGTCCCCCGCCTCTGTCCTCCTCTTCGGGAACAGCTGAAAAGGCGGAGGCAAGGAGTTTAAACAGCTTTAGTTTAAACTGTTTAAACCAGTACAGAGACTGACACAACTCCTGACTCTTGAGTGGTTTGACTCAGAAGACAACTGTCTTTTATCATTGAGAGAGACAAGCAAAGCTTGTAGCATTTAACAAGCATACTCTCTCAGAGGGAAAGATAACCAGGCAAATACAAAATTGATACAGAAACTGATGAGAGTATCTGAATATTTTAAACTTCCTGATCTGCCGTAGTGTGATAATTGAAGAGCAGGTAAAATTATGTGGTTTGCATTATTTTAAAATGTTTTCTCACTTTCAAATTTATTTATAGCATTTAGGAAAGAGATAGTGTGACTAAATAAATAATAAAAGAAAATATTTAGGACCCTCGTGAGAAATTTCAGGTGAGACTTAGAGGTCTAAAATCCAGACTTTACGTCCTGAAAATAGCTTTTATACTTTTAACTAACTTTATAGAATCCAAATGCTTCAGACACATGCTTTTTTTTAATCTTTTTAAGAAAATTAAAATTCCCCAATTTCCTACAGCTTTCTACTTCTGTAAATATCTACATCTTGACTTTTTTTTTTTTTTTTTAAATGTGTCCTGTATTCTGTAAGACTGCCCAAACTTGTTCTATTTGATGCTTTGCACTACCTTTAGTACCCGCTTTGTGAATAAATATGTTATATGTGGACCAAGTTACTCACAAAATGTGACACTACTAATCATTTTACATGCAAAGCAAACTAATTAATTAAAATATTTTAAATTCAGAGTTAAATCACTACCTTGCAGTGCAGGAGAGAACTAAGGTATCCAGATGGGAATTTTCTGCCCGTTAGTTAAATTTAAACTGGCAGATTTTCCTTCTAAAGGCCTTCAGAGGACTTCGTTTTCTTCTTGAACATAAATGCTTATATTATGCAGATAGTTTTACTAAGTCTGATCTTATAAATCCCACTTAATAGTGGTATATGAGATCTTATTCCAAATCTCATATTTTCAAGGACAATTCTTAACTCTGAGAATGAAAGTTATTCTGAAGTCATGGTGTGTCAGCCCCTCTTGCTAATGTAACCTCCCGTATTATGGCATTATTAAAGAGGTTATTTGAGCCAATAAGTGAGTGATAGGGTCTCACACTAAAAATGTTTCTCTGGCTTAATATGTTAAGGACTTACAACTGTGCAAGAAGAACAACAATTTCTCTTCCTACTCCAGAAATTTTTTGAATGCATTTAATATTATATTTTCTTGGATATAAGTTTAGAAAAAAAACTTGAAAGAAGCCCATCACTTTCCATTTTTAACTGCCTTCCTTATCTATGCCAAGACGAAGTCACATTTAACAAGACACATATGAGCTTTATTTGACCATAATTCTGCAACCTATTAGTCACTTGATAAATTGTTATCAACAGATGTCTGGTAATCCTGCTGTGACAGCAAATAAGAGGTTCCTTTCTTGCAGAATCCCTCTTGCTGCCATTCAAATGCATGAAAAGATGATTTTTTGCACTTTTTTTTTCTAACACTGTGTAACATTCTGGATGTGCTGTTTCATTCCCTGATGTTCTATTGATCTAATTTATTAAGTTTGTTAAATGTATGATCATGCCTAATCTGTATTTTTGTAATCCCAAAAGTCAAATCTCATAAAAAACCTTTTGTTTAAATTTTGACAGAATTGGCATCTTAATTTTCCAATTATGCGTGTTTGTTGGGTGGGTTTGTTTGTTTGTTTTCCCCCTGAAATTATCAGTGCAGTAAATTGAAAGAAGAATGATAAAACATCTATTCCATCTAGTATGGGTGGGTTTATGGCCTGTATTTCTGTGGTAACTGTAAGGGTATGTGGAGCTTGAGAAGGCTGCTTCATTAAGATTATCTGATCAAGGGCCTTTCCAATGTAAAAGAAGATAATAAGTAAAGGGGGAAGCAAGAATAGAAAGACACAAACATGTTAGAGGTTTTTTCTTCACAATTAAACAACTCAGAACCTCTGTGGATCTGGTTCCAGGATGGTAAAGTTCTGTGGTGAAAGAGCATCTTGTGGTCACCTTACATTTAAGCACCTGCAAACCAGATTCAGAGTTTCTCTAACAGTATTTTCTAAATATTAATCATTCCAACAGAGCTGAAGATAGTATCTCCACTCTTTTCTTACACATTCACTGCTCACTCAAGTTGCAGCAGTCTCAGAGGATTTAAATGAATGTCTGTGACCTCTCAGCTGGATACGCAGGGATGCAGTAAACTATATACCCTTCTGACATGTTCATTTATCAGGCCACCTATAACTACTAAAAAATAAGAACATGACTAGGACTTCCAACAGGTTAGGAAGAAAATAATTTACTTGCTCAATACCAAATTAATCTAAAAATATTTGACATAATAGTAGAA
The DNA here is from genome assembly GCF_003259725.1 of Athene cunicularia. Lineage (NCBI taxonomy): Eukaryota > Metazoa > Chordata > Aves > Strigiformes > Strigidae > Athene > Athene cunicularia. The sequence continues at coordinate 38,512,466 of NW_020799091.1, read as the reverse complement.
CTACTAAGCCAAGATTATTTTCTCTCTAATTCACCCAAACTGATAATCAATCCATAGAATGTAAAATAAGTTCAAGAATAGATACTGACACTCTTTTGTCAGTCAAGCACTCCATTACTTGACAAAATTTATAGACAATTGACTCTCACTCTGTTGAATCCTGTGCTAGTGTTCTTCCATTTCAGGGGCATGTAAAGCAACAGCTTTCAGAAAACTCTGGTTTTAGTTATTATATTTTCAGTATTTTGCCCTGTAAGTATTCTTTATCTCAAGAACCTGTGTTCTCAATAATTAACATTTAAATTTTCTTTCTAGGTTTATGGGGAAAAAATTACAGTCTTTAAACAATTTTAGAAATTATCATTTCAGAGAACCGACATTTTATGTAATATATTTTGTTTCTGTTCTGTTTGAAATGTTAGATATTTCAATCTTCACTAGAAGGGAAGACATGGTAATAGCTGAGAGAAAATGCATTTCCTGTACTGTTAATTTGACAAAATATAATTTCTCAACTCTCCATGTCCCTCACACATAAGATCAATTTAAATGAGGTTAATTATAAATTTCTTAAGTATTTTTATTTGTCTGTTTTCACCTCAAATACCTTCAGATACATATACTTAATTTTCAACATAAAGACAAGTGAATAATAACAGTCCCAAATATATTTAAAAGTTATCTTTACTCTGTAAACAGAAAAAAGTCACACTTAGAACAAATGACACACCTAAGAAATAGCTGAATTTGACAGGGAAAAAACACACCTCTATAAAATTCAGACCGCAGACATTTAGACCTAGCAGCAACTAGCAAAAGTGCTACTATTGTTGGATGAATTTGCAATAAGGTAACCAGAAACTGGTCCTTCAGATAGCCAGAAGCAAAACTGTATAGAGACAACTGTAGATCGATGTGAGGAGATTGGATTTTCTGTGGAAAGGAAAAACAAGCTGGAATATGTTTTTGCAGGTCTCATGTTATAGTCTCTCTGCAAATCCATCAGACATTTGCACCATCATAGTGAAAACCTGTGGTTCTCTTCATTGAAGTCTGCTTCAGCTGTCAGAAGGATTTTATCATCCAATAAATTAATCTCAGTCTGTCACTAAAACTCAGATTGAATCAGGTTATGGGAAGTGGATGGATTTTCTTCAGGTTCTCCTATAATTATCTGTGTAAGAAAATTATTCATACTTACAGGTAAAGTGCACCAAATACCTAATATGTTTCTTTAGTTCTATTTACTATGAACATGAATGAATGCAAAAGCCATCTAGTTAGATACAGTTGACCAATGTATTTTCTTTCTTCATTTTACTGCAGGAATATATCTGTGAACATTTTACTGACAGATCTTTGCATATTCACTGTTTTTGAAGATAGTCACTGCCTAACACTTGCAGATTCAGATGATTTGAGATTATGTATTTGAAATTTTTATATCTATTGATAATAGGTGTTGTAGAAATACCTGAAAGTCTTAACAATTAGACAAGATAATAACAAGTTGGCCTTATTTCTCTCAACTTTATATACTGCAATCGATAGCTAAACTAGTGAATTTAGGCTCCCTTTACTGTTGATGGAGAATAATAGGTTTCTTCAGGATGTAATTCCTATCTATACGTTATTGTAAGAGTTTATAATTACATGAACAGCCTTTGAAAAGAATATATTTCTCTCCACTGATTATGAAGCAATATATTGTGATAACTAGTTTAGCTACAGATGTTGATATGTCCACATTTAGTCAGGTGAATCAGTCATGAAAAAGAAAGTTCTTGCCCCAATGAATTTACTGTCTAGGAAAGGAAGAAATGGGGATTCAAAGAAATTAAATAGTTTGCACAAAGTCAGAACAAAAATTAGTATCTCCTGAGTACTATGAAAATGTTTTAAACAGAGACTGTATCTCCCTCACCTTTCAGGACGCAGCTGTTCTTTCAAAGCTCTTCTCTTTAGCACTCTGGAAAGGTCCTCCTACTACATTGCTATGTTGATGACAGTTTTCTTTGTTTGTTTTCTTTTTTAAACTATATCCATTGTACTAAAAATGCTGCTTGATTCACTTCTACATAGAGAACTCATAAAAAATTGAAAGGCTTCAATAATTTTAAATCATTCTACACTGCACATAGAGATCTAAATTTCAGTGCTAATTTTTTTATTAGCACTTTAATTTGGAAGGTACTAGGCTTCTACAAGATTTAAAATTATTGGAGCATTTCAAATTTTTATAAGCTTTCCAGTAAAGATGTGACTATGGTTCTGGGCTTGTAAAGCGTAACACAATTTAAATTTAATCTAAATTATTTAAGTGCTTCAGACTTCAGGGAGATTTTCAATCTTTCAAACTGGGATTCATGTTCAGAGACTAGAGCAATCTTATAATGCAAAGTGCTTTCATCATTTTAAAGACCTGCGGGCAGCATTCAGAACAGGCCTTTTTTTGTCAGTGTGTTAATTTAAATTATTTGTTTTCACCTCCACTGTATGGAGAGGAAACAAGTAAAATAAGAGCATAAAGGGAAGACACTCTTTCCTCTAGAAAGTTTAAGATAACAATAAGCTTCCTCATTTACACAGATGAAGTAATAGTGAAGAACACTATTTGCAACATGTAGTTTGAAAATTATTGTAAACTATTACATGATCTATAGTCTCACCCATGCCCATGGCTATTAAATGTACTCAATATCTTAAAAGATCAAAGACATATAACTTGCATTTGCACTCTTGCTGAAGACTTCATTTCACCTAGAGAGGAACCAAAATATGTTTAATTATATTTTGTTTTGTTTTAGTCTAATGTGAACATACTAACTTCCAGTAAAATCAAAAAGTGATATGTTATTTCAATAGCCATCTATGTCCTACAATTAAAAAAAAAAAATATTATGGCACAGAATACATGGATTTCTGATTCATACAATCCTGTGAAACAAAATTTCAAAGACGATTGTTGGGTGCCTGGGTAAGAAGTCTGCTAGCATCACCAGTAATTTTGGAAGTGGAATGTCTCCACCCATCTAATGCTTGGTGTTGGGTGGAGACATTCTGATTCTACATAACTAATTCTACTTGTTTTTTCCATCATTCTGACAGTTATTGTTCTTTTACAGGAACATCATTTGCCATTCAGATTGCTCAGTCAAAGTAATCTCATTCCTTTTTCATGGCATTATAAAACTTTCAAGGGCAATAAGCAATTATAAAGTTAGTATTGAAAGGTGTGAGCACCACTAATTTCTCAGGAATGAGTTTTCAGATCAGTTTGAGCAAAAGTTCTATTAAATCTTTGGTACATATGTTTATCAAGATGTGCCACATATTGTTGAGAAATAGTCAACTGCAATAGTGAAGCATGCACTAGAAACTCTTGAACTACATCAAGCAGGTGGGAAAGTTTCCCCCTTTGATCTCCTGGTCTGGTGGGTCAGATGGACATTCATGTAATTTGTATCAACTTAATCTAGAAAGAGCTTTAGAGATATATGGTTTGAGTCACTAAGGGATTGGAAGATCTTGAATGTTTCTTTTGAGGTGAAATAATTAGATGACAAAGCCAATGTCTGTCCCTTCTGTAAAAGAGCAGTAGTTTTCTGTTTGGACAGTAGGATCTTATTGTACAATCCCAGGCAAAGCCTATCTGCCACTCACCTGGCTCAGGTGAATGTAGGACATACAGAAAATGGCTACACCAAAGAAGCTCTTGATGATGAAGAGTGGAAGTCAATAACTGGTAACAGGCAAGGGATTCCCAATGCCTCTGCGTTAATAATACAAAGGGAAAAAGAAAATAACAAAATACATTGACTTATGGAGGAGTGTGACTGGGTCTTTGCAAGCTTGAGGGCTAGATTCACTGATTTACTGCAAGTACTTTGGTTGGTTTTGTGTACAAAGTAGTTGTGAATTTAGTTTAATGGCAAACATTAAACTGGGTTTACAGCTGTGTTCTGTTCTTAGAGTGGTATAAACCATCTGGAGAATGCTACTAAATCTCACCCACAGAATCAAGGCCAGGTTCTCAGATGATTTAAATTTAATTTTGTCAAGTAATGCCAATTTATATTATAATCAGAATGTATCAGTGTCTCCATTAAGTCATTGTTTTGATTGAAATATGAAGACAAGACGGCAAACTGTGATAATTATTCGAACACTAATTGTTGTGCAAAATGTGTAACAAAAACAAGAATAAAAAAACAAAAAACAAAACAAAACAAAACAAAAAAAAAACCAAAACCAAAAACAAAACCCACAACCCTTCCCAACAAATTAATATAATAAGGGACAATCACTTTCTCAGCATTCCTGCACTGGCTGTGCCTGATGGATCATTAATAATACCTGTAACTAAAGTGAACTAAAGGGGTTTTATGGGGGATTAAGAATGTATCTGTGTGGAGTCTACCAGTTATGTACAATACTGAGGGAAAGGACAAAAGCAAGTGTTTAAAATAAAAGGCAGAGAGGATAAGACAGAAGTTGAGAACAATGGTGGCAATTTATCCAAACTCACAAAACCAGCTGGAATTTATGTTATGTGTTCAGCTTAAGAGATGGAATACACATTTTTTTGTGATTCTAATAACATAATAAGTGAAAAAAACCTCCAACAAATAAATAAAACCACCAAAGTCCTTGTTCCCAAGCATGTTCTCCATTCACAGAATGGAGGTAGGAAAAAATCCTCTTCCACCCTATCAATCTTTTTACCAAAAAGGTGCTGCTAGATGTAATGTTTTTCCTCCTAACAAGAACTTCTTTCCATCTTCCATCTTTGGCTGTTTCGTGTTAGCCAGAGCACAAAGTTTACAACTGTCACAGCTGTGCTAGGAATTGATAAAATTATGCAGATTACCAATGTATGTATGTAAAAAGTGTTTGTATAAAATTTCTAATTCCTACATTCGTTGTCCACTATAGTTTAAGGATGACCATCATTCAAATATTCATCTAATGTTATTATTTTCTCCTTGTTTTCTATTCATAATCATAGTCACTGTTTTTGTTGCATCTATAGCACTTTCTTTTTTGTAAAAAATCTGTTTGATCACATTTATGAGGAAAAATGCCTCTTTGACTAAACAGAAATTGCAATCAACAAAATAATACATTGTACAAAGCTTCGACTGAACAGATTTTTCTCATATTATTATCCAGTAGATTAATTGTTTGGGGATTGGTTCTCACTTTTAAAATAAATGGGCTTTTTAAAAATTGGACTGTTTTTTTTAGTGTGGGTGTTTTGTTTTTGTTTTTTTTTGGTTTTTTTTTTTTTT
>NW_020799091.1:38446640-38507125 GCF_003259725.1 Athene cunicularia | reverse complement strand
AAAAAAAAAAAAAAAAAAAAAAAAAAAAAAAAAAAAAAGCCCAGAAAATTCTACTACAGCAAGGAAAAAAAAAATAATGGGGAAATATTTCCCAGACATTTTCATTATAGAGTCTTTTATTGTTATAAGAAATGTCCTTCCTCAAGCAAAATGACAAGAAACTTTCATTGTAGTAAGCAAAATCAATCAATAGTAAACTCATTGTAGTAAGCAAATATTTCAATCAATAGTAAACTCAGGGTGGGTAATTACAGCACACACACACACACTACAAACAGACCTATGAAACCTTGTAAATACACACTGTAAAAAATACTTCTGTACTGTTAGAGTTTCACTCTTCTACACATTTAAAATTCTTTATACTTATTAATTTATCTTCATTGATATGTTTGTTCCTTTTTTTTTTCTGAACTTCCAGTAATATTGTAAAACTTAGAACATATTACAGTACAGTGACAGCAGATTGTCTGTCTCAGAAAGATATGCTGCTTAGACTATAAGTTGTCTCAAGTTTTTCCTTTTGGATTCACTTGAAATTGTTGTAATGCCATACTTACAGATATTGTCTGGGAATTCCCAGTGCAAACTATTATCCAGACAATCTATGGTTTAGTTTTCCTTTATTTCCATAATTCTCTCAGTCATGAGATGTTTTGTTCTTTCACTGATAAATGTTTTCTATATAACATTTTTTTTTTGTTTTAATAGTGAACTTTTTCAATGTATTAAAATTTTAAAATGTTACCTTTCTGCTCTTTATAGGCTGCCAAAAACTACTCTAACGCTGGCCCTCTGCATACTGCTATGAATGCAGCCACAATCCTAGTTTTCCATTTGGTTATTTAATATGAAATTAAAATTACTGAAGTTTTCTGGGCCATAGTTCTGCCTTAGACAATCTACTCAGATATGGTCTCCCTGCAATCTGCTTGACAGGGTGGGAGATCTTCATCAGGAAGCTGTAAAACTGCAGTCCATCTTGTCTTCAATAAAGAAATAATTCCTCTACAATAATAGTTCAGTAGTTTTACAATTCTTTTACACCACAGTCACTATGTTCCTTAGACCCAGTAAGTCAAATTTAGAAGTCACTCCCTCCAAACAACCTGTAGTCCCCAAATGTATTTGCCTGATCTGGCCTCTGATATATCAAGAATTATAAAAAGCTGCACTGCCTTTTTCTGTATAAGTAATAGTTTGTTAGAGGGTTGTGTGGTCTCTATCAAAGTATACCAAGTACACTTCTGAACACTAACTCTATTGCATATACGCACCTATCACTAAGTGTTTTAAATGGCTTTAATTATTTCCTAGTGTTGGTTTTTTTTTTTTACTTTTTTTTTTTTTTTTATGGGTTATGGGCCATTCCCAGTAGACAAATTATGGGAGTCCATACTTTCTCTGGAGTGTATAAGAATTTAATAGTATGAATATCAGCTGCTCAGAGTCAGCTGATGTGACTCAGAGAATGGCCCCTGGTGCTTTTAATATATTGGTTTAATTTATCTCAAAAGTCCCTCCAGATACATTTTTTTTTTAATTTTTTGAGATGTAGTTTTCAGCTTATAAAGAATTATGCATAAACATTCTCTACAAAACTGCAGGATTTAATTTATTGGTAAAACTATGTTTTTAGTCAGGATTAGTGCCCAGACATTTGTCCAGCCATTTTTTTCACCCTTTATAAATGGTATGTTTACTACTTTCCAGGTGACAAGAGGGTCTGATAATACCCACAAGACATCAGTGTTCCTAATATACCTTGGCAGGTTAATCATTCTCTGAGACAAGTGTTAAAAGCTAGTATTGTGATTATGTATCAAGTTCACAGATTACAGGAAACCCTTGAAGGAAAGTTTGTGCATGACTGTGACCTCAGGAGAAAAGAAGTACATAAGAATAAACCTGACCTCTGACTAGCATCTACTTCAGAGAAGGCAAGCCTGTGGACAGGTCTTGGTTTGGGATTGCATCCTAGTTGAAAGAGCAATCTCAAAATAAGATATGCTTTATCTCATCAACTTTTCAGCTGAATTAAATAGGAAAAGGTGCTTGCAGCTGAACTACAATGCAGGCAGTCAGGTATAGTTTTTTCTCCTTCTTGTATATTTACCTTTGAATGTAATCATGTATTTAAGATTTTAAAATGAGTAAATGTTAAGATGTCTTCATGCATGTTATGGTGTTGGTCTAATGTTAACAATAGTTTCAAAGTTCATAATTCTAAGCAGGAATATTGTCCAGTTCTGTAGGCTCCAGAATCCCCAGTCAAAATTCATGATACCAGAGGTTGGGAAGTGCTATAATGCTGTCCTGGTTCAAGCTAGGATAAGGTTAAGTTTCCCCAGCAGAGAGAGAGGGGGAAGGGATCTCCAGCCGGGTTATTCATACCATGCTGACGTCAGGTCCGGGCGCGGGAGTGTGGGAACTTTTTCCTTGGCGGCTTTGGTGGCGGGGAGCTCACAGCGGGCTTGTTCTGCAACCATTGTGGTATTTCTCTGTATATCTTTTGTCTTGCTTGCTGTTATTGCTGTTTATTGTTGTTATCATTGCTACTGTTGTTCAGATTATTTATTGCCCTGTTGTATTAAATTTCTTCTTATTTTAGCCCGGGGTTTGTGCCTCACTGCCAGACCGACCGGCTGAGGGTGCGGGAGGGTTAACGGCAGCGTGGTCTCTGATCCCGGCAGGGCCTAAACCACCACAAATGCTAAACTTAAAGATCTTATATCAGCAGTACAAACCATTATTCTGGAGAAGACATGTACAACAAGCAACCAGAAGAAGACAAAGAGGGGAGTGACTGAGAACCCAACAGTATTTTCTAAACTGTAGTGTTTCTGCTGACCATTTCTCTATGAAAAAGACTCAGAGTAGGGTAGAAGCTCTCTAAAATGACACTTTTAGTAATTTTACAGTACACATAATGAAATTTATATTTCATTCATTCAAAAGTATTTTGGAAGCAAGAGTTCACTCTATTGTCAAACATTTCACTACCTTCCATATACATGACATCAACAGCAGTGATTAATAAATAAACTAATTGCATTATAATTCATAATTATTTAGGCATTTTTATTATTAATATTATAATTTGACTTGGGAAACTTCATTCTTTAAAGGAGTTTAAATTCTGTAAATCTAGGCTTATTATTTTTCTCTCTTTGCTGCTTTCTGGATGGCTAGGCCCAAATTCTTACAGGCATTTGTATGGATGATCTTTGGATATACTATTCTAATTAAACACTTGGCGTTGGTACCGATGTGATTCTGCTCACAAATGGGAGGGACACTAAATATGACAAGGAGCTGAGCAGAAAAAGGAACAATAGGCTGCAGTAGACAAGTGGGACCATGGACACTGAAGACTGCATTAACTCATGCAAATCATATACGGGAGTTTCTCACTTACTGACTCCAATGACTTGGCGGGCGTGAAATGCCCTGGGAAGCTTCTCTCACTCTCACTGTCCTGGGAACCTGTCCAGAAATTTGCTTGGCTCCTCAACTGTCATGCATTTGAACCTAATTTTCTTTTTTAAAACCCAGTACCCCTGTACCATTGTGCTTTGTAAACTCATTATTTCTCTACATTCAGCTAGTTCATTGTGTCTGGTTGCACATTTCACTATCTCACATTTTCAATCAATTCCTCTCTATTTGCAAGTAGGTCAAGGATGATTTCTCCTCTAGTTGGTACATGGTTGGCTGTCTTTGGTTTCTAAGAGATAATCCCTCTATAAATGGTGTCTTGTGATTCTGAGTACCTTGAGATTTGGTCCAGGAAATTTTCATTCCTGCAGGTCTCTAGTCATATACCATCTGTCATTTCTTCTTCGTTTTTAATTCCTTGCAACTTTACCTAAAAATATTCATTAATAAGGATTTTTGTTCTCTGATATGTAGGTCTGCTGTTTTCAGATGGCTTAAAGGAGGAACAAGGCATCTACTTTTTGTTGTGATTTTTTTGTTTTTTTCTTATTTTTTTTTTCTTTTTTCTTTTAGTATGGGGCAAATTGCATCTAGCCAACAGTGTTGGACTATTTAAAATCCTAATAAGAATTCTGCCTTGAAATGCTGGGGTTTCAACCCCAAGCCCCAAATTAAGGTTGACATATGGGTGATTCCCACAGCCCTTCACAAAGGGGGGGTGAGTTTGCCTTTAGGCTTCCCTCCAGGGTGGGGCCGGCCTGGCAGACAGAGCCATTGGGTAAATGAGCCCCAGGTGTCGGCATTGAGTAACAAAGGTCAGGTGTCCCACTGAGGGATAAAAGCTGGGACCACTTACAGGGAAGGGAGTGTCTGTCTGTGAGGAGGAGGCACTTTGTTGAGTTCCCTGTTGGGGAAGGACCTCCTGCCTCCCTGGGACTGGGCTCCAGTCAGGTCTGGCTTTTGTAAGCATGGGCTGTGTAGAGGTTCAGTATGTGGCTTCCTTGGTCTTATGTTTTTGGCTTGTTGACTTGGTTGTTTCCTGTACTTTCTATGGGAAACTGCATTTCATCATTTATTCCACCCATTGTTGACTGTGTGGTGTCATTGCTGGGGTCAGTGGGATTGATGTTGATTATGTATAATCTGACTGACTTGTTTGTACCCCAAGTGCTCACCCATCTACTGACCCTTTTGTATCAAATACAGTTTGGTTATTGGTTTATCTTTATGCTGGCTGTGAGCTTTATGCTAGGCCTGATAATTGGCAAAACATGCCTCCAGTTAACTTTTCCTATATATACACAATTATTTTATAATATATTGGAATTCTAGTTGTGAGAATCATCAGAGATATGTCCAACAAAACACATTACATTACTGTAATACCATCTTTTAATATTATGTCTGTGTCTTCCTCTTGTCTGCTCTGTTTTTTCAATTAACAAAGTATATATTTCGCTACACTTTTTTTTCCAGATTTTTTTTCATCTTCTTCATATAAACACTTACACAGATTCAGTGTCTTTTTAGCAACAACTTGGTATTTCAGTATGTACCAGATGGAGTTAAAAGAAATCTAATTTTCCCTCTTCTAACTGCTAACAGTAGTTTAACACTTTTCTAAAATATGTACCAATTCTGAGCTTAGGTTAAGTAGTCATATGTCAAAATATGGTAGGTCTCAGCTCAGACTACTGAACATGCAACACTTGCAGCTGTTAGCATTAATAATACAGAACACTGAGGCAATTGTAATATCTGTTACTGTCCTCAGAATTATAGAGATGATAAGCAAATCTTTGACACAATTATTGTATCAGTCTATAGTTTGCGAATACTAATAAGAGGTACACTGACACAGGGCATCATGTCTGAACCGAAAAGCCATTACTGAAATTATAATATAAATAAAATGTGAAGTGAAAGGCTAATAATGAGTGGGCCAGATGTTATACTCTGAAAGCATAGAATATTTATGGACTGTTCTAGTCAGGTGCAAGGGATTCTCTGGATGCATGGAACGTTTGAGAAATACAACACTGGAATATACTGAATTATACAGTATGATACAGATGTTTTCCAGGGAATCCTAGTTACTGCATTCTTTAAGCAGTGGAAACAAAATTGGAGTTTTAGTGATGTGGAAAAGGCGACTTGATGGAAATTCTACTACTGGTTAAAGAGTATGCATCTTTTTACTCATGAATGAAAAAGGACTGTTTTAATCTGATTCAAAAATTGAGAAAGAAAGTGTCCTAGATTTGTCTGGGATGGTTAACTTTTCTTCATAGTAGCTAGAATAGTGCTGTGTTTTGGATTCAGCATGAGATTTGGTAGGAGAAGAATGCTGATAATACACTGAGGTTTTCAGTTGTTACTATGACATCAAGTGCATTCCAACTCCCCATGTCCTGTCCGTGCACAGGTGACAAGAAGTTGGGAGAGGGCACAGCCAGAGCAACCGGACCCAAATTAGCCAATGAAATATTCCATAGCATGTAGCATCATGCTCAGTATGTAAAGGAGGGTTGACTGGGAAGGAGGGAGTTCTCCCTTGCTTTTAGGATTGTGACTGCAGGATCTTATTATTTTGGGATTGATAGCTGGGAACAGATGATATCAGACAGCAGGTGGTGAGCAATCGCATTGTTCATTACCTCTTTGTACTTTCTGTTAGTGTTTTATTTTATTTCAAATATTAAACTGTTTTTATCTTATCCTATGCATCTCCCTTTATGCCTCCAATTCACCCCCTCATGCCCTGGGTGGAGGAGGGTGAGCAAGCAGCTGTGTGCTGTTGGTGGCTGGGTTTAAACTACAACAGATAGGTCTTTAAATTATATTATATTAAATAATATAATTTAAAGACATAGCTAAGAAATTTGACAGACCGTCTTTCTAGACCTATTAACTGATTTGTAGACATAATCAGCAAATTGCCTACATGGTAAATAGCTATTAACTCTTAATATATTTAGTTTAAGTTTGTTTGTGGTTTTTGTTTTTTTTTTTTTGCTTGTGGCTTATACCAAACAGTATGTGTTACCTGGGAAGTTGACTAGTCACTGATTAACTCTGTGAAGCTGACAGTATATCTGTGTGTTTATTACAAATATTAGGCTATAAGAAGTGACCAGTGCAGGTGTAAGAGGACTGAAACTTTGTATCTTGGTCTAGATGGAAAGCATTCATTTAATCAGTAAAAATGAAGACCAAAGACCTAAATTTAGGTACTTCAGGGAGATCATGCAGAAATGAGAGGGACAAGTAACTTAGTGCTTCATTATTTTGCCTCAAATCTTGGAATTCATTAAACCAAACCAAATGTTATTGGCTACTTTTTAAGTTTTAGGAAGATGAAGAGAGTCCAGAAGGAGGGTTGTGAACCCAGCCTGGAAAAATATGTTATTTGGTTCCGATATTAGACAGTATATGCTCTTATCAAGCTCTATTTTTCTTTAGAAGGTGGAGAATAATACTTCATGCCATAAAGTAATGCCACCAGCTGATGATCTCCTGATAGGCAAAATAAACCTGTATGTACTAGGTAGTTAAAAATTAGATTTACGTATCCCTTAGAGCAATAGTGTAGGCTTGGCTAAATGAGCTTAAATATGTCTAGATGTCTAGTTTTAATTGATATGGAAAATTGCTAAGTAACAGATGTGTTAAGTCCTGCACAGGAGATTGCTTCCTAATCTCAAGTCCACTAATACAAACCAAGGTGTTCAGGGTAAAGGCAAACAACACCAAAAAAAGCACAACACCCATTCACATCTACATAATTCACTTTCTTAGGTGTTTGTAGACATTTTTAGCATGATAAATGTAATTCAGGTACTAATTTTAACCAGTTTAATCAGATAACTCAATAGTGTTGAGACTTCAGTTCTCCTTCCTCCAATGGCTATTTTATCTGAATATTTTAGATAAGTACATGTGATTCTGATATAAGCGAATCAGTTATGCATATACATTTGAGTGCTACTTCAAGCCTTACTGTCACACATGGGAAAGGATGAAGTTCCAAACTGTAGGCGTTTGGCTGTTACATGTTTGTATGTAGGTGTTAAAACGCCCATTACAGTTGATGGAAAAGGGGTCTTTATTGAATTATTCACACATTTATGTTTCATGCTATTTTACTTTCTAATAGTGTTCAGGACATCAGCATGGACCTGACACAAGAACTACAGGATACTTGAAGACTTCTGGACCAACAGATGGAGGTCAATGGAGTTGCCTACATTGTGGAAAATGGCATTAGATGTCTGTGCTTCAGCAGTTGATTCCTGTCCTTAGTGATTAAAGTCAGGGGAGTCTAGGCAGTTACTTCAGTGCATCTCGCATGTATATAGCTTCTTTGTGAAGACCTAAATACAAGCAAACTGAATCCCATTCCTATTATCTTGTCATTTGGTCCTCAAATTGAGAGAATGACAACAGTCATCTGATCCAAATCCTTGACCAAGCAGGGCTACCCACATCCAGTTGACCAGGACCATGTCCAGACAGCTTTTGAGTATCTCCAGGAAGGGATTTTCCACAACATACCTTATGTTCCCACCCTGAGCCTTCTCTTCTCCAAGCTGAACAGTCCCACAGCTTTTCATCATAGAAGAGATGCTTCAGTCCATCATCTTTGTGGCAGTTTGCTGGATTTTCCAGTGTGTCCATCTTTCTCTTGTGCTGAGGAACCCAGAATGGGACACAACACTCCAGGTGTGACCTCACCAGGGCTGAGTAGAGGGGAAGGATCACCTCCCTTGACCTGCTGGCATTGCTTTGCCCAGTGCAGCCCAGAACACCATTAATGTTCTTTGCAGCAAGGTTTCTGTTCAATTTGGTGTCCACCGTTACCTCAAGCTCCTTTTCTGCCAAGATGCTTTCTAGTTTGGGACCCCCCAGCCATATACTAGTGCTTGTTCCTCCTCTGGTGCAGGACTTTGCACTTTTCCTTGTTGATCTTCATGAGATTCCCATCAGCCTATTTCTCCAGCCTGTTGGAACTCCTCTGGATGGTTGCATGATCCTCTGGCATATCAGTGATTCCTTACAGTTTGTTGTCATCAGTAAACTTGCCAAGGGTGAACTCTGCCCCATCATCCACATCATTAAACAGGATTGGACCCAGTATTGATTCTGGGGTACATCACTAGTTATTGGCCTCCAACTAGATTTTGCACCACTGATCACCACCCTCTGGGCCTGTGCATTCAGCTGGTTTTCAAACCACCTCATTGTCTACTCATCCAGCCCATACTTCATCAGCTTGTCTATGAGGATCTTATGGAGGCAGTGTCAAAGGCCTTACTGCACTCCCTGTCGACAGTACGTAATACTGTCCCCTCATCTACCAAGACAGTCATTACATCATAGAAGTTCATCAAGTTGGTCAAGTATGAGTTCCCCTTGGTGAATCCTTGTTGATTACTAGTGATGATTGTCTTGTTTATGTGCCTGGAAATGGTTTTTAGGTTTAGCTGCTTCAACACCATCCTAGGGACCGAGGTGAGGCCGACCAGCCTGTAGGTCCCTGTGTTTTCCTTCTTGCCATTTTTGAAAACAGGAGTAACATTTATTTTCCTCACAATGACATCAGACATCTCTCTTGGTACCTGTGGGTGTATCTTTTCAGGAGCCATGAACTTATGTATGTCCAGTTTGCCTAAGTATTCCCTGACCTGATCCTTCTATACTGAGTTTGTGTCTTCTTTGCTCCAGATTACTCCTCTGGTTTCTGGGACCTGATATTCTTGAAGGCTGGTCTTAATAATAAAGGCTGAGGCAAAGAAGGCATTCAGCACTTCTGCCTTTATCATGTCCTGTGTAACCAATACCCCTATGTCATTCAACAGTAGGCTCACTTGCAGAATTCTTACATGCTTGTACAATCTGTTTTGTAAAAGCACATTGAGACAAAATGTAAACTTCAGTGACCAAAAAAAAAAATCATACTGAAACACACAAAAAGGTGGCAGTTGCCAAAGGGAGATAGATTTCTGAAGTGCCCCGTGTCAACCAGCAAAATATAAAAGATAACTTCTAGTCTATTAAAGAATCTTCAGAAAAAAAAACATGAACCATTACTTTTATTAAGAATGGCCAAATGATATCATTGTGTCTGTGAGAAGTGTTAGATAGAATGAGTTTGTGGTTAAAGAATAATTTTTTCTGGATACTGTAGTGGATTTGGTGGAGGAAGATGAGATGTCTGAAAGAAACAACATCCTCCACCATTAGGGAGTTCTAGGGTGCTCTCACAATATGAAAATTAGCTGAGGTTTCTCCTGGAATTATACTCCAAAGGGAAACTCTTACAGGTAATTGTCTAATAAAGACACAAACAACTCTATAAAGGCAGCTGTCTGTCATACCGTAATATTTTGGGGTGAATGCTTAAACCCCAAGAGTCCCAATGGGATGTATTACAGTCATTAAAAGAACACTTGAAACTAATCTCAGATCTGGTCATTAGGTAAATCTTGGAAGCAGACTGCAGTTTCCCAAAATCATTGAGGAACAAAAGTCCCATGAAAATCAACAGGGGGGCAGGGAAAAGAAAACCCAAAATTCTGAATGCCTCTGTTAATCTTGGTCTGAGGCAAAATTGGTTTAAACTGCTGCTTTTATTCAAGCTGTGAAAGGTTTTGAGATGGACTTATTACTCTGGAGACAGGTGTTAACCATTCATTTATAAGGTATCTTAGTATGAAGCTTTCTGAAACCCATTTCTTACAAATGTTTCATTATGCATGAAAGTCTAAAATGTTATTTCAGCCCAAGAGAAGTAATGACAATTTTCTAGCTGGGATGATGAGGGTGGCGGTTTAGACATACAGCTGAGAGGTGAAACATCTGGTTTACAGACTTCGATTAAGTATTTGCTAAATATAAGATAGAACATGTATTCAAGAAAAGGTTAAATCCAGAAGGCATTGTAAGGTTGTGTCTCAGATGCTTTTCTTTAAAGCAAAATATATTACAAGCTCAGGCCTTATCAGGAAAGGATAAGAATTTATCCTTTAACCTCTACTACATCTTTAGATGTATTCAATATCTATTTAACTATTTAACTTTTTAAAATGGAGACAGAAATGTAAATTTACCATCTTGATTTAAACCACCATACTAATTTTTAAATTTACAGACTTTGACTTTTTGGAATTATTAAAACTGTATTTTCCAGCAAATAAGCAGCTTGCCAGAATACAAAGATTTAGCTCTTTTCATTAAACAGCTATATGTAGTGAAATAACAGTATCCATTTTCTTAATCCAAGAAAACTACCACCTGTCTGGTAAGGCTTGCAATTAAGGTTTTATTTGATACAGGGTTGATGAATTTGAGGTCCATTTGGATGTCTTTTGAATTGCCACTTTGTTTGGCACAGATCATTCCAGAGCCAGCAGATGATATAAAACATTTTGACCACTATTAATCTGAGACTTGAAACAGTGACCCAGAGGTAAAAATGCCTGTAAGCCATTTCTAATCCTTTGAGTGAAATAGCTCCCGTAGGGTCCATACTTAGCAATAACTACAGTTATACTGAGCAGACAAACTGTAGAAGGTTTTTATTTGCTTCGCTCTTTTAAGTAGATTTGTTGCAGCCAGATTTCACACCCACATTTTACAGGCCTTTGGGTATTAGAGCTTGTGTCAGAAAAATCATATTCAGCAAAACTTAGAGTTTCTTTTTTTTTTTTTTTTTTTTTTTTCTATTGAGACCTCTATAATGTAAATCCTAGTATGTTTTCCTTCCATCACAATTTACTCTAGAGGTCATTCTTCTACCCTATTAACATGTGTGGGTTTTTTTAATCTAAAAGTAGGCAAAGCAGCTGTAAACAGCTGTAAACCAACTCTATAACAACATTATTACTTCATAATTTATGCTTATTAGTGGATTCTGATGTATGAAGACATGCTGTGAAGGGTACCCATGTTACCTGCTGTGAGACCATTCTTTTAGGCTACATATGTATTAAGAGAAGTAAAGAATGGCATCCTTTGTAGCTTGAGCTGCTTGAATTCTGTGGAACAGTGACAATTTACATCAATGTGGCCAACCAGCCTACACTTATATAAATACTTTGTAGACCATAAAAGCTTATGGTGTTTGGAATACTTGAGAGTATACACCAGTTTTTAATGCCATACAGGGGCACTCACGCTATGGACAGGTGTCTTGGCTCTTATATTTGTATTCAAATTCCATTCAGGTTTACTAATGAAGAATAAATCCAAACTCCCTGTGCAACACGTTTTTCAACAAAGTACTAGGTTGTCATGTGACAGAACAGAGCGCAAGTCTAAGCAAACTCATAGGCGTCATATACACTAGGGAAAATGAGACTTGAGTACCAAATTCGAAATGCCTACATCGGGCAATATGCAACAGTGTACACTAGGCCTGGATCTTCTGTTTTTTTTTTTTATACAAGTATTAAAACTCATACTGGTTAAGCCAATTATTTTTATATTCATTTTATATTTATGCACATTTTTCAATTTTATTTTGTCTCTTTCTTTACTGTAGTTCTTTAAATGTCCTGGTGGATATTTATTGAGTGCACAGGCCATATTTGCATGTATATCTTCTAATAGACAATATTATTTTTAAATGTTTTCCCATGCATTTCTGACTAAGTGTCCTGGGGATATAATCCTCTAGAAGAAACTTTGTGAAAAAAACACATTTTTTTTTAAGACTGGAGATGAAAAAAGCCAAAATATCTCAGATATATTAAAGCTGATCATTAAAGGAAGTTAGCAGTCATTTTAAATTGGTATCTAGAAACTGCAGATGCTTTTATTTATATTATAGGGATTTCATGGGGACTTATAAGTACAAAGTTGTACTCAAAGTTTTCCTGCACAGTTTCTATTAGTCTGTTGGTTTTTTTTAATTAATAGTCTGAGATTAAAATGGACAATTCAGCATGTTAGGTGCAAATAAAAATACAGAAATTAAGGACATGATTGCCTAAACATAGTTCTGGTACTATTTGATATGCTTAGGGCATTTGAGACATTTACGTCAGACAAATGGGTATGAGACAACATTTATGGAAAATCATGCCTGACTTTCTGCTCCTACAGAGGCTACTAGAAGACCGATGAGAACCCTAGAGCATCTGAAATGGTCCTAGTTACTTAAGTATAAGTGATCTAAGTGATCACTAATAAACATTAGAAATTACCTCCATGTGATTTCAACCAATAAAGCTTAATCTTTTAAGTCCAATATGAGTATTCAGAAATTGAAGCCTCTTTCTAGTTTGAGTAGTTTGTTTCACTGACATTTTCTTGCTGCAAAGCAAATATCCTGAATTTGGGATTTTTCCATATTTTGTCATTAACAATTTTGACTATTTCTAATTATGTTTTCCTTGCTGCTTCTGTGTGTCATTTTGCAAATAAACAGGAAGAAACCCCATGTAGTTTTGCATTCAGCTCACAGAGGTATAATCTGTTCCCTTTCCTGGAGGAAATCCTCAGTGATGTATTGCCAATATTTTAACAAGAGATTCTCACAAACCATTCTCCCCTTAAGCCTATGTTAAATCTGTGCATCAGGAGTATGTGTGCTCCAGAGACAAATGGTGACACTCATTTGTTTCCAATTTAATGTGAAAATGCGTTCTCATAAGCATAACCAAGAAAGATGGGATCTTACTTGGCAAACAAACTGGTATTAAGCTCCTGAAAATATTTAGACTATGTTCCTTAACAAAAACAAACTGATGAAAAAAAATGTGTGTGGATAGGTTTATTAGGATGGCATTGTGCTTTGAAACAGCATGTGAGCAATACTGTTACTCATTATCTATTGACATGCAATACATAGTGAGATGTTTGTTTTCCTCACTATGATATCTACCATTTGGTAAACTCTGAAGAGTTCCCAAATGCCAAATGTCTCAAATATTGTACACAGCAAAAAAAGCCCCACTAAACTACCTCGATTATTCTAAAAATGCTTCCTCTGTCTCAAATTGACACCCTTACACTACCGTGTGTGTGTTTCAGTATTTCCCAGGGCAATTATAAGGGTTCAGGAAGACACTGTTGTATGAGGAATATCCTTAAGAGTTATCAGAGAATGGGGCTAGCACTGTGTTATATTTGTAAGGATCTTTATGCAAATAAATGATATGGGGATAATGAGAACAGTGCCTACATCTTCCTCTGCCAGTGGGTGAGGCACACTCTCATCAGTGCCATAACCTTTAGGCTACAGTAAATTTTGGAAGAGCAAACTGTCATTCTTTGCTGTTAGAACTGGATTATATGGATAAATAAAATATTTGCTGGCTGAATAAAAGAGGGATGCAACAGAAGCAAGTATGATGTATCCTGTTCTAATACTCATGTGCACTAGCAATAATGTTATTTAAAATGGTGGCACACAGGCATTAAAAAAACCCCCAACCCTGAAGTATATTATCTCCTTAATTTTAGTTTTAGTCTAGTATCTTCATGAAATATTACATTAATTTTGCTTGATTTAGAATAAAAATGTAGTTAGTAAATCTACCCATACGCTAAACGTGAACAGTTCCCAGCAATTTGATTTAAGGATTATGTTCACTCTTTCTGATGAACAGGTACATAATTAATTTAATGGAAAGGAAATCACTTGTAAGGAGGAAGAAATGTAAGTTAGTTATTTATTGATTTATCCAAAGATACATGAAAGGTTGATTGTGAGTCTATCTCCTAGAAGATACAATATCCTTATGCAGGGAAAAAAAAAAAAAAAAAATTTGTTGTGTTTTTTCTCCTATTT
Source organism: Athene cunicularia (assembly GCF_003259725.1). Classification (NCBI taxonomy): domain Eukaryota; kingdom Metazoa; phylum Chordata; class Aves; order Strigiformes; family Strigidae; genus Athene; species Athene cunicularia. Next base: position 38,492,892 of record NW_020799091.1, on the reverse strand, counting down.
GCAAGCTGAGACACTCTGAGCTGAATTATTAGCTAAAATAGTTCTTTGCTGTCTTGTTGAGCAGGGCTTCATGACTAAGTTAGTTCCTAGAATGACAAATCACTGCAGCAATGAATGTTGGGTTTCTGGATCCACATAGAGGCAACCTCTATAGTATCAGATTGCTGTGAAAGTAGACCCAATTTTGGCCTACATTTTAGCATTCTAAAGCATAACTATGAGCCTTAAAATTAAGCTGATCAGTGCTTGAACATGTACAGAAACAAAAGTTTACAGTTTTAATGAACTGAATTGAAATAATAATAATTATAATTATAATTAATTATTATTTCATTACGTTAATGAAGCATAAAACCCACTGTCCCATTGTCCTAGTTTTGAACAGGATGGAGTTAATTTTCATTGGAGTATTTCATACCCTGTGATGTCATGCCCAGGTGGGCGGTCTCGCTCTTGGTGTGTCTCTCTCAAGTTTGCGCTGGGGGTACAGTTGTCGCGTTCAGTAAGCTACTGTTGCATTTTACCCGTTTTCTTTTTGAATTCACTATTGTTATCTTGTTCTCTTGTTATATTTAGTAAATTCTTTCTTTTTATTCAACCTATGAATCCTCTTCTTTTGTCTCTCCCTTATTTTACCATAGTGGGGAGGGAGAGATGAAGCCACATGGTGTCTGCTGCCTGAGTTCAAACCTCCACACCCATTAAAAAACTCATCCTCTAAGCCAATATGTAGACACTTATGATCTTTTTTGCAGGTGCAATCCTACAATTTTTTAAACCTGATTTCTTCCCTTGCCTTCTTATGAGAAGAAATAAATTAACCTTACAGAATTATAGGGAATGAAATTTAAAGGTACTGTTCTAGATAATAGGTGATGTTTCCTCAGCAGGTAGCCACTAAAGTTTGAGGTAGATCTCACACCCATCTGAATGTTGTACTGATTTCTATCAAATATAATTTACAAACAATATTACCAATACAGTGTGTACCTATCACCATGCTCAGTAAGCCACTGCTGCATTTTACCCATTTTGGATTCACATGTCAGTTGTTTCTTGGTACTATGAGTAAATTCTTATATGCAATCTATGAATTTTCTTCTTTTTATCCCTCCCCTATTTCACCAGGGAAGGGGAGAGGGGGGAGATAAATGTCTGGCTACGTGGCGATTGGCTGCCAGCTGAGTTTAAATCATGAAAATCACACATGACCTTGAAGGACGAGGATAAAAGTTGCCTTTGTGCCTAACAAACCACATTGTGGGACTACACCTTCCGGTAACTGGGGCAGTGAGGAACTGATACACTTACCCCAAAATAATGAACTACCTAGTTGTTTTTGAGACATCCCATGGTAAATGAGCTGGTGTGAAACTACCACTCCAGCAATGCTCCAGCTTCCTGGACTCTTGGTGCTGTGTCTGCCAGTCACACATAGATATTCTGGTTACCTATAGCATAAAAAGACGGCCCTAGGAGCTTCTCTGCAGGCAATTGAGTGAAGCACTTCCAGTCAGAACATTAAAGCTCTGTATCAGTTTTGGGTTTAAATAGTCATTGGTTTATATTTTTTGGAGGGAAACATAGTTGCTGAGAAATATCTATGTGCTACAATAGTGATTGAAGAACTTTGAAAAACATAGGCTATTGAACTGAGAAATGAGGTGATAGACTAATTAAATCTCAGTTAAATTGGGATTTAGGCCCTAGAATTACACTTAAATTCCTTATAGTAAGAAAATATATCTTACTTTCCAGAACTTTCTATCTCTATGCGTAACAATTTCAGCTAGCAGTATAGGGTTCCTCTCTCATAGAAAGGAAGAAGGGAAACTCTTAAAAACTATTTATCCCTTTCTAAGATAAATATTTACAATAACTGAGATTCCTTATCAGCTGTAAATTACCTTTTCCTTTTTTTTTTTTTTTTTTCCTCCCTGGGCACTGAAAAATATTCCCAAGATGAAAATAGACATATGATACAAACGCAATCAGCAACACAGACAAAACCAGAGAGAGAACAATGCTTTCCTTCTATCCACATAAGCATGAATAATAGCTGATCAGGCCTGAAATTTACCAGTAGAATATCCATGCTTACTTCAAACCCCAGACCAGACTTGAGGTTTGTCCAGAATACATGCCTTGTCTGTGGACCCTATTATGCAGTCTCCAACTCAAGTCTTGGATCCTTCCAGTATCCCTACTCACTGACTAGCCCACCTGAAGATCAGTAGGAGATCATATACTCAATTGCTCACTTACACAACCAGCCACCTAGATCATGTGCATAGAGAACAGGTTTTTATGTGAGAGAACAAAGAGCTGCTGTAATAGATCAGAAAATGAGAATAGCATTTAATAAAAAGACAGGACAGACGTGATAAAGCACAGGGCTCGGCCCAACAAGCATACTGACCAGCAGAAACTAGTAATGAATTAATATTAAACCTTGCTTTAAACCCCAAAATAAGAATACTGAAACAGTGTAGTCAACAGCAGTATAAAAGTATTTTATAACACTATAATAACGTAGCCACACACAGTACATAAATGTTTTACATCAGTATTTGACCAATAGGACTACAAAAGACTGAAGAAAGACATGGTGCATTTAGTAGACAACAAAATAATAAAAAGGAGAGAAGACTGCAAATATGCAGTTTATTTCCTGAATACACAAGGACAGTGACTGGGGAAAAAAAAACCAAAAAAACAAAAAACCCAAAACAACAACAACAACAACAACAAAAAACCACACAAAAAATCCAACAAAAACACCCAAACACTAAACCAAGATACAAAGCATTGAGAGCAGACAAGAACTCTTTTTGGGAGGGACACAAATAACATGAAAATGCCAAGTATGAAAAGAAAGCATGGAGAAGGAAGACAAATCTGCTTCAGTTTTGACTTTTCCTTCCAAAGAACTCTCAAGCCTAATTACCTTGACCGTGGAGAGCCACCAAGGACCACTGCCTTCAGTGCTAGCTATGAAGCAACTGCTCTGTGGTGTTGAATAATCACAGCTAATTTAAGTGTTAAAGACTAACAGCATAATATATGTAGTGATGATTAATAATGTGTAGGAACTGAGTTAGTACTGCATGTTGCTAATGAACTGATTTAGTAAGGTTTACTTTTAAAGCTTAAAACTGGAATATTTTTGTCAAATTTTAAACACTCCATCTCAGCTAGCTCTGATTTCCATAAATATATATATATATATATATGTGCAAACATATATAAAAATATGCATACATCTAGTATCAATGATTCTTTCCTATGTAATTCATGACTGGTTTTCATATCTGTTACAAAGGTCTGGTTAAATCTCTTCAGTGCTGCACCTGAATGGCCAGTTTGGTTATTTTGGATATCATTCACTAAGCTGATAATTCTGTTATGTGCTATTCATTAGGGCTTGCATATCTCTGTGTGCTTAATTTATTACTCTTCACATCTCTTGTATTTGTCTTTTATGCTGAACAGTCCTTATCATAGTAACCTGATAGGACAGATCCATACATTCTAGATATCTTTACAAGGTGCTATACCAGGTAAATTTCGGCCCTGCTGAACTTAGGGAACATTTTGACATAGAAGTCAATGAAACCATCATTTCATTGGTTTCCTATCTTTTCTGAGATATCTAACATTAGCCATTCAGATTATATATATTACAAAGCTACACGGTTACATAATATCTGTCCTTCTTTAACTTTCATTCTTTCCTACCCCTAGAGTATCATGCTGAGTGGTGCTCATCCAGTTTCACTTAATGATCAGCAAATTGATTAGGATACAAAGAAGGATAACAAAGTTGAATAAAGATTTTTCCAAATTTCACTTGAGGGGAAAAGTTTTAAAAATTAATTATGTCTAGCTTGCTATACTAGCCTGATATAATGGAAAGGTGATTTGAGAATGTGCAGAAATATCTGATGCCTGTCAACATTTCAGATGAAAATGTAACAGACTGTTACAGGAAGAATTGGAAGGAATGGTATGAAAATACCCACATGAAAAAAATGTTTTGAGTCCACAGAATAAAATTTAGGCAATGGATCTCATGAACAACAGACTGAAAATGACAGAAGGTCTCAAATATTATGCCTCACTTCATCTTTTCATAATACTGTTAGAAGAAATAACAAGATGGCATTGTTTAGACTATAGAGCTCAGAATGGTGAATTCTAATTTGAGTTTAGTTACTGACTCATAAGAGAAAGTGAGGATATTATTTCTTTCAAGGCAAGAATTTCTAAAGTATAACATGTTGATAATAAAAGACAGCTTTTATTAATATGAGGAAGAGAAAGGGGCTTTTAAATGTGAAGTAAATTTATGGAAGTGAAATGCCATGTGTATCAGAATTTTCTGACTGTTTCCTAAAGCAGTAATTTGATTTCTTAAAGGCATCATAGAATACAGATATTGCAGCAGAAGACTGAGGTTAAAATAAAAGTTTAAGTTTTACTCTGGGGCTTATTAGAGCTTCAATGTAACTTTTTTTTTTTTTTTTTTTTTAAAAAAAAAAAAAAAAAAAAAAAAAAAAAAAAAAAAAACCCAATCTTTATGTACCATAAATTCTTTTTATATATACATAATGTCAGAAATGTAAAATCAAGGGAGTAGAATTATTTCTCTATGGTTGTACAAAACATCCTCCACTCATGCACTGTTTGGACTAGGTAAATATAAAAGTATGAAAAGACAAATTCAGAAAACAAATTATTCACAAACACTAAAAGTGCATTCATGTCTGAACCACTTGGTCAATATATTTGTTACAACCAATCATGCAGATCAGACTGTGTGGATTTTGTTGTGCTACATGCTCAGCAGCCCTAAAAGCAGAGTAGAATTGAAAGAGTGTGTTAAATATTTTTTAAAATTAGCTATTATAGATCTAATTAAATTTGAGTCATTAGTTATTCCTTTCCCATATAACTTTCTGAATTCTGAAAAAGTCAAATTTATAATAAATTATAGAGCCTTCAAGGCTCTTTGAATATGACAAACCTTTAAAACTGATATAAACAATAGCTACTGATTACAGGTAGCAAAATAGAAACTACCATTCTTCCATTCACATGAAAGAAAATGGTTGTTGAAACATGTATTGGTCAGATCGCGTTTCAGATTATTTATTGTGACTTTCTTCAGAGTTTTAAAGGATGAATTACTAGTATGAAATTTAGTATCTGTAAATCTTTAAATTGTCTCCTTTAATTCAGATAACCATTTCAGAAGAGAGAACACAAGTTAATTTCTCCCACTGGTCACTAGGAATCAGGTTCAGTAATTCTGGGTGCATGTTTCCTTGCAGTTGTGTCCCATATGATATATATTCAGTGAAACAGAATCAATGTTAATTAAACTGAAAAAACAGACTCAAGAGAGAGCATGTCTAGCAGTGAGTTTAACCTCATAAATCTGAGTCTGACTATCAAGCACAGTTGCTTAATTTATCCCATATCCTATTTTATCCTATTAGCAAATGTAGCATGGGGGAGCTTGCATGGCCACCATCTATTTTCTCCTGATGAATTGAGGATCACAGTTTCAGTGGATGTAGTTCTATAAACCTCACAGAATTTAAATTCATTTAAACAAGATATGTACTTATGAAATTACAATTATAAACAATTATATATTTAAACTGGAATATGATTCAAAATATGTTGACTGTCCTGATGTTAAAACCAGGGAAAACAATTTAAGCTATGTAAAATCAGAATCATTATAAGGTTTATAGCAGCTGAATTATAAATCCCTCATAACTGGGAAAATGGATTTTTCTAAAGAAAATACTAACAATTACATAATATTTTTTCCACAAGTGTTATTGTGAACACCTTCTGAACACATTTCTGTAAAGGCTATCAGAAACTTTATAAGATCTGAAAAGAATAAAACCAAAGTAAAATTAACTGAAAGCATTCTGTGCTTCTGTTAAGAAGTTTTTCATTTTAGCAGTGAATAATGGTCAGATAAAATCAGTACTCAGTTGAGATTACTGAAAGATGAAATCATGGTGTAAAAATTTAACTAGGACCATCTGATCAGCTTTTCTCTCTTGCTGTGTATTACAGATCATATTTTGCCTTTTATGAATTCACCCCAAAGTAAAGATTGAATCAAAGTTAATAATTGTGTCTGACTCAAAAGATATTGTATTTAACTAGACCAAAATAATGTTTTTCTAGTGGTTAATTACCTTCATTCTTTGGTATTTGTTTCTTATGACCAAACTGAATTGTCCTGGCTTCATCTTCCATTTTTCTTTCTCTTCTAAGCTAAAGAGACCTTTATTAATTAGTGTTTTCTTCTAAGGAATACATAATCAGTAATCAAGTAATTTCTCAGTCTTCATATGCTGGATAGGCTTACTTTTTAGTTATGCCTCTCTGAAAAAAACTTCTCAGTTGTTAGAGCAAGGTCCACTTGCTTTCTTGCCCAGATCTGCTCCACACAGTATGCACAGTCATACAGTGTCCCATGTGCCAGATTTGGAGAACAGCGCTTGGCTACACTTCCAGAGTTGTTTTCTGTATGGAGCATAAGCAGGACACCTTGAAGACACTCACAGTAATATCCAAAAAGTAATACAGATATCCACTGAGTCTTTCATTGTCATCTGTTTTTAAACAATTCTGTGATTTTTTTAAACCTTTTATGATTTAACAGCTCTAAAGTGGTTGTTATTAGAAGATTGAGCAATATTTCAGTAATAACAGTAACACTATATGAAATAAATAGTAAAATCCTCTTCCACATTCCCAAGTTTCTACTCCATACTCCCTCAATTTATTATGGCAAAGTTTACAGTAATCTTTTTTTTATTATTTATTTTTTTAACTACAGCATAGTTGCAGAGTGTTATACAGAGATGTACAGGTATCTGGCCACTATGATGCTTAACACTTCCTCAGAAATACTGAGAAAGAGGAGACTGTCCTGTTCTGCCAAGTTATGAAGTGAATAATTATGTGCTAACAGTTCTGTTTCTATGGAGTGTTATTTAACAGTTAAACAAGTTAATGTGAGATCCAGATCCCTAGTACAATCCTCCATTCTAATCACTACATACTGTTATTTGTGTCATTTGAAAGTGTTACCAGCAGAGATTTTGGTTTTACGTTCAGGCTAGTGATTAAAGTTTTGATCACAGTATGTATTATATATATACACATTATATATAGAATATACTATATTAATATCAGATATTAATATAGGAATAATAATATAACAAATATGCAAGGTACTATATTATATATTAGTATATAGCATTAATCACAATATAAGTCTCAGGAATATTATTAGAAACATCATCATGTGATGGTGATTTACATGGATAATCACTTCTGATAAGTCATTTATCTAGTTCTCAATTATTTTAATTAAAGTGTTACCTTTATTCTACAGTTTTATTTTTTGAAAGGGAGTACTGTTTAGCACTTCTCAAATAAAAGAATAAAGTTCCTTTATCATCTAATGTTCCAATCTGCTTGGAGAATTAATTTAAGTATTTTGGCAAGGCGTACTTTCTGTTAAATCAAATTGGCAGGGACTAATTATATTCTTTTAATTCTTTATCAGTTGTGCTGGGTATGAGCGTTTCATTAATGTGCCAATACTAGATGTCAGACTAACTGTCCTAAAGTTATGCAGTTATCATCTGCCATTTAAATAATTTGTAGTGTTATTTTCTGAATTCCAAAGATTTAGAGGTATTGCCTATTTAATTAATATTACAATTTAAAGAGATGGAGTAAAATAGTATCCTGTGTTTTGTCAGATATGGTCTTGACACCTACAGAGCAGTGTATAGCAATAAAAGACATAAAATAAAGGGAGAGACTGTTACCTAATAAGACATAATTAAATAAAGGTATATTCCTCCAGATCTGAGTAATAAAACTGTTTTGTAAGCTACAAATAGGGTAAAATAAAGTGTGTCAACTCAAAATGTTCTTCTATGTATTTTCATGGAAAATTTCAATAAAGAGTATGAAATTCTCATTAAATTCCTTCTTTACATATATCCTCTTACTAAGATAGTCAACTTCACAGAGACTACAAATCTGGACTGCCTCTCATCATTCCCTTTGAATGAAGGAGGGGCAATCACATGTTAAACTGAAAGAAAGATGAAGAGAGGAAGTGCCAGCTCTTACAGCTATTAATCCCTGTTGCTCTAGAAGAGCTATCATTGTGCACATCACAAAGTAGCTGCAGAATTTTGTTCTGGAATGATCATACTTTCAAGCTCAGTAATGATTTAACAAGGCTCTACAGCCCATGAGTCTGCATCCGGTAATGCTCTGCAAACCCTGAAAGTGTGTGCCTGTCATTAAGACAAGGCAGGGAGGAAGGGTATCTGTTTTCTACCTGGCAAGTTAACTTAAAAGGAAAATGTATCTGTCTTTGAGTTTCCCAACCCCTTACCTATTGTTTGTATATTCTTGAATGATCTCCTCTTTTAACATTGAGGAAATGGACAGAGAAACAACAACAATTTTATTCTGGTGAAGAAGCATACTTGTTTTTTCCATCAACAGCAGAAGATAGTGCTTGGGAAGCAGCTCTATTGCTGCCCCTGCAGCGTCTTTTGATGGAGCATAAAGCCAAAGACACTGCTGGGACCCCTTTCTCTCCCACTCATGAGTATGATTTTGATGGTTTATCTGTCTGCCATACTCAATGTTTTCCTATTTTGGCTTTTCAAATGCAGGCCTTGTTGTCCTCTTTTTCCAATGTAGCTGAAAACAGATTTATTTAGAAATTAGAAGGATTGGGAAATAATTTAGAAATAGAAGGATTGGAAAATAATTTTCAGGTACAGCTCAAGTGTACATGTCAAGATTGCATAACTTTTACCAAAGAAAGTAAGATGAATCCTTAGCTATAGCAAAAAGACTGTTATCATTCTTTTGTACTTGCTAGAGAGGAATTAGAATGGTACTGTATATACCATTGGACTAATTCTTGCATGTTATTCACCTGTATATTTTCATCCACTTTGATATACCTAGCATGCATGGATGATTTCCTGTCTGAGCCCTTGGGATTGGAAGATGTTGTTTATTCATTAACTAGAAAGAAATGATTGAACATCAGCAATTGAGATAATGGACCAAATAGGGACATGTTAACCTCTATTAACCTCTGTTTTACACTTCCTATACCTTGTCCAGATTGCTTTAATCTTTTGGTAATGTTTTATGACAGGCTTTTTGACAGTAGAATTTTTCAAATTAGAAAAAGAATATTAATTTATTTCTTTGTTTCATTATCCTATATAATGAAGTAAGTATAGATTGTGTTTCACAAGCCAGAACTCAGAAGATACTGTTAATTCAGTAAGTTTGCAATTAACATAAAGCAGTGAACTTTTTGTAGGTTAAACATTGTTATTATAAAGTAACCATAAGAAATCCAAAACTTTTTTAATGATTATCCATCCGACTTATGATGAAGTAACACAGAATCTATCAGGCAAAAATAAAATGGAAGCTCTTTTTATTCTAAACATCAGAGTTCAAAAAAATCATAATTTGTGATTATGTGTAATTTTAGACACATGGCTTTTCATCAATATGATTTAATAGTGAAACGTTGCATATACAACTTCACATATATGCTCAAAAATTATTTGTATTTTTAGCAGAATGTTTAACATGATTGTAAATTATAATAATACAAGGGAAGAACGTACTGAGTTTACAAATAAATCCTCTGGCAAAGGCAGTAAAGGAAAACTTGGAATATATGTTGTTAATGAGTACCCCATTCTTCAGTATTTGTAATTCCCAGCTAGAGATGCCTGACAAAGCCATGTTTCATCTCCATACACGTCTAAACCTGGGTATGCATCATCACTTTATTCCATTTCATAGTTTCAGCATAAAGTAGTTCTGGTGTTCATCTCTGATGTGGGTTAACACCAGGAGGCACCTCAGCCAGCCCCACACAGCTGTTTGTTCACTCCTCCCAGTGGGATGGGGGAGAGAATTGGAAGAGCAGACGTGAGAAAACTCATAGGTTGAGATGAAGACAGTTTAATAAGTAAAACAAAACCAGAACAAAACAGAAAAACAACCACCACCCAGCAAAACAAAGAAAAACAAGTGATAGAAAAGCAATCATTCACCAGTTAACCCAATGCTCAGCCAGTACTCAAGCAATGGCAACCTCTGGCCAACTTCCCCCCAGTTTTATTGATGATCATGACATTATATAGTGTGGAATATCCTTTTGGTCAATTTGGGTCAGCTGTCCCAGCTGCATTCATTCCCTCCTAGCCTCTTGTCTCTCCCACAACCTACTCACTGGGGGGCAGAGTAAAAAATGGAGAAAGCTTTGACATTGTCTAAGCACTGGTCAAAACCAGCTAAAACATTGGTGTGCTATCAACACTGTTTTGATCACAAATGCAAAACATAGCACCATACGGGCTGCTATGAGAAAAATAACTCCCTTCCAACTGAAACCAGTATGGTTTTATATGGGAGGCCCATGTGCCTCAGTGAGGTATTAGATTTAATTCTTAAGAGTTAAGGACCTAAAACCAAATCCATAGTTCACATCAAAATTAAGTCTAGACACAGTTGTCATTCCAGCCTGTCTTTCCTGGATGTTAACCATAGCAACTGCCTTGCTGGATGAAACTACATGTGTCATTAAACCTTGTTTTGGTTTTCTGTAAAGGGAAGGGGTATGTTGTTCTCTGTGGAAGTCTGAGCTGATTCTTTCAGGCTTTAAGATCTATCAGAATTTTCATTGGAAAACATTTTAATTTCCTTTCAAAGTTCAGCATCTGGCTAAACATGTGTGCTCTTGAAAAGAAGTGAAGTCTCTATTACTCAGCCCTTCTAGGGCAATTAATGAGCATAAAGGGAATATGCAAAGAGGGAAAATAAATTAAAGAAATATTTGTGTAATCCCGACAGTACATTGTAAGTCAACAAAATCATGCTGTTGGGATCATGTTAAAGAGAGTCCCAAACTACATTTTTGATGCACTTACAGCTGTTTTTCCAAAAATATCTTGTCCCTCCAGTAAATATTATTTGCACATTCCCTAACCTATCTCTTTCTTTGCCAAGTTGAGCTTCAACATATTGGCTTATGTAATTTTCTTAATGTGAAAAAAAAAAAAAAAAAAAAAATATCCAGAATGTATTCAAATATTTGCATTTGTTGTAAAGCCCGTATTCATTTGAGAAACAAAAATAAAAAGCCAGCCAACAAACAAACAAAAAAATGTTAACTGATTTCATGTATATGTTATACCTTTTCAATAAGTTTTGCAAGAACCAATCTGCATAGTTTCACTGCAAATCTTTTTTAGTTTCATATTAATTTAATGTTTGACTTCATGTCTCTTTTCTGTGAACACTTTAACAATATTTCACTTAAGTTAGTATTTGTCACTTTATTAGCTTTTTTCCTAAAAATTTTTGTAGTTATCAGATCTGTCTCACTAGTTCTGAAAAGAACGAATGGGTTGAATTTTGGGTCTGATGACAGCCAATATTAATAAATCTGTGTGATATGTTGGCCTCAGTCAGCAGTTAAGGACCCCCACAGCCTCTCTCTGCCCTGGTGGGTCAGAGGGAGAAATTAGGAAAGAAAAAGAATGAGAAAACTTGTGAGTTTAAGCAAAGTCAGGAATATGACTTGTCAAGCACTATCATGGGCAAAACAGACTTGACTTGAGGAATTTAACTTTATTTATTGAAAATTGACAATTTATTTTCTATTTGCATATTGAGAAACTGACACTTTGTCTCCTTACTGATATCAACAGCATTGGCAAGATGCTGCCTACGTTATCCATGTAAGTGGTAAGTCTCTCAAATCACACTATCACTGGTGGAATCAAGGGGTGGCATGAGTCTTACCTGCATTTGAAAGGTAAGGCACAGTCATTGCCAAGTGACCTGGACACCAAGTGATGCCAGCAGTCTGCCAGAGCCACAACATCACTTATGATCTGGTGTTTGCTATCAACGGTTGGGTGAGTTGCCATTAGGGCATGTTGTTGCTCATTTTTCTTACAGCCCCAATAAACCTTCCTTGATGAGTTGTCAGACTCAATTACCGTTCATACCACAGAAACAAAAGTGACAAATATTAAAATACCTCTCTTCCCTCTTTCCCAAACTCTACTTAACTCTAAATTCCTCTACTTCTCCCTTCTTTCTTTTATCCACTTCAGTATTTCCTTTCAGGAACATGTTATCCTGTCTTGTTATCACCACAAGTTACACTCAGTCACTTCAGAGAGACAAAAAATAGTACAAGAGCTCAGGGTCTGTACAATGTGTTTTTTCTCTGCTGCTCCTTGTTTCTTGTCCTTTACATATGCTCCTGCACAGGTTCTCCAAGGCCACAGCCCCTTCAGATGTGTAGTTACTCTGCCATGGACTACCTTCTCTGACCTTGTTATTCCCTCATTTCATCTTCTGTTCCCTCCTCTTTTCTCTTCCCACTGTTTTTTTTGCCCTTTCTTAAATATGTCTTCACACAGGCACAACCATCTTTGCTGATGTGTTCAGCTGTGTTCTGTGGTGGGTCAGCTGGAGCAGCTGGGACTGGTTGTGTCTAGCACAGGGCAGACCTTCTCACAAAGTCTGCCCCTGGAGTCCACTTGCCATTTACACCCAACACACCCTTTCAATTTACAGGAGTAGACTTCAATGACTATAATTAAAAACAGCATAAAAGTCAAACTGGACAACTACAGAACCACCAGTCTAACCTCAATGGGAGGGCACAATCAGTGGAAGAAATTATGAAGGAAGTAATAAATAAATAGAAGTGAATGGAAAATGGATAAATCAAAGCAGGACATTAACAAAGACATGTTAGACTGATATAATATTTTCTTTAATAAAATAACTGCTTTTATAAGCAAGAGAGTTGTGGTAGATCTAATCTATCTTGACTTCTTTACAACACTTGATATGGTACCCCATGGGAAATTTTCATTTAAGGTGGAGGTTAGTACAAGAGTTGTACGTTTCATAAAGCTTTATCTTGTGATAGGAATATTACTACTGGGGTACTCAATGGATTAATTTTGTGACTAATCTTTAATACCTGGCTTAATGACAATGACATAGTTGATGCTAATGACATTTTATAATGACAGAAAGTCTTGAAATGTACAAAGCAATAGGAGCACTTGAATGTCTTCTGGGAAGAATGAGATGACCTTGAAAAAAGAAACAATAAAAAGATACCTTGAAATGCATTCCACATGGAGAATTAAAACCATATCTCTGCTAATATCTTGTACTAGGTGATCTTCAAGGTTTTTTCCAAACTAGATGATGATTTTGTGATAATAGATAAAGATCTACCAGCTCGATGACAAATCAGATAAAGGATTTTGTTACATTGATTGATGACAGGTGATTATAAGTCACTGACATTAAACGGAAAACCATTTTCTTGAGGGGTATCAAGCAGAATATTTTGGGTATAACCAATTCAAAATTATAAATGTGTTCATAACATCATCTCGGGAATTCTGTGTAATCTTCTGGTGACATATGAAATATACAGAAACAGTAATTCAAAGGTAACGAGTACGACTACTAAGAAGAATGAGGATAGAACCCATCTTATGTAGACCTACATTATGCAAACCCATGTACAACAAAGAGGTTGTTCAGCTATTCAAAAAAGCTCATAGAACTATTTAAAGAGTATTTTATTTATTTATATATATATTTTTAAAGTAAACACCAAAACCACTGAAGATTATTATGTTCACTACAGCACCTTGCTAACCCCAGAGAGAACATGAGCATCTGTATTTATCCAGAAATCTATTTATAAGATAGTGGGAATGATGAGCACCGATGGACTGGAAAGAGAGTATTCAATTCATCATCTGACTAAACTTAGACTGAGCTTCATTGTTCACATTCTTTATTTAAAGCAACTTCCAAAAAAGATGTAAATCATGGGAAAGACATAAATATTTTCATAACTGGGGTATGGACTGTAGACAATAAGAATTGCTTATTACAGTTGACCAGGATTCTTCGAGGCAGTTCTGTGGTAATTTCTTCAAACTGAATCTTGAAAAGCGAGAAAATAAAATACATTTATAATGTCTTATACTTGTGTTTTCCTAAGCCTAAAATCATTACCAGTAGAATTGTGTTTGTGGGACAAGGAGGTGAACAGCTTACTGACAGATTGGCTAGTGGTAAGCAACTTGGTAATACTACAGACAACAACAAATGCTTAGTTTTATATAAAACTTGAGATTCTATGTTACTTCAAAACATGGAGACAATAGACTCAGTAGTTATGGAGTCAGTATCTTAATTATCTAGTTTCTGTTTTGACAAGTTTACTTCTTCCTAGCAAGAACAATTCTCTACCACTACCCTTTTTATGTAGAATAATTATCTTATTACTGTCTCTGTTAAAGTCACCCTTCTTGTAATCTATCAGATTCCTAGTAGGCTAAGTTAAGCAAATCACCTTTCTTCTTTTTTTTTTTTTTTTTTTTTTTTTTGTTGCAGAAGTATGAGCAAGATAACAAAAAAAAATTACTTTCCATTCCTTTAAAAAACAGAGTAGGATGGGGACATGGAGCTTATCATCCACTTACTCAGAGATCAATTTTTGTCAGTTAAGTCAAGGGAGAAAGTGAGAATATGTGTACTCAACTGGAAGATATGAAGAGGAAAGAGCTCGGTCACTTCCCTGAAAAAAATTTCATACAAACAGGCTTCTTTATGATGTAATAACAGATACCACAGAAGAACCACTGTTTCATCACTTCAGACAAAAACTCATGTAAACATTTTGGAGTTTAAAACAAGTGGATGGAAGCTGCGCATGAATAGAACTTAGAGGGTCTGAAAAAAGAGAAATGCAAAAGGAAACAGCACATACTGATACAAAAGAATGAAGTTACAGAATAACAATGGCAATATGATCTTCCCTAAGAAGGGAACTTTATGGTTAAATCTGGACTCTAGAAGGATACAGGATGTGGGAAAGAGAAACTTTATGATTTGATTACTTTTTGTTGAGGTAAAAGAAAACTGTATACTCCTTGTAGAGAGATTAATGAGAGACCTCGCAACTCTATTAGTTTCTCTCACTTAGAGAGACAATCAACAAGGCCATGAATTTTGACTGATCATAGAGGTAAAAATATACTTAGAAATCAGATGGCTGTTGATAGGAGAAGAGACTAGAATGATCATTAGGAATCTTATTTCTTGTATTTTGTGAAAGGAAAGGGATACTGTTAATAGAAATAGTGTAATGGCGCATAGGTATTCCATGTATGGACAATGATTCTGTTGAACACAGCAGATAAAAAAAGGGTCATTTTAGGACCTTTGAATCTAAGAGTATTATTTCATGCTGTAGAAAGGAAAAGCTACATTTACATGGCTAAATATCTGCCTCAATGAATGATCCATGATTTTGATATCAATGAGTTGAGAGTGGCCTTTTTGTACAGATTTTTTTTTTTTTTTTTCTCAGAAGACAAAACCAGAATTCTCATCTGAAAATGTAGAAAGACAAGCTGATGACAGTAGGTTGTTTATTTATCTTTAGATATAAAGACACGTACAAAGAGTGGAAACACTCTTTAGTTTATTCTGACTTTCTGTGAGCTGTTGTGCGGCTCATAAGAAATGCAATTCTCCCTGACTGCCCCCAAAATATGGTGGGCATCTCATCCCACTGTTCACAGGGTAGACGAGAGTGGTGAGAACTGGGACCAAGGCAGCTGTGGGTGACATTGCTGCACACAGAAGTCCACTGGTACTCACGGGCTGCGACAGCAGATTAAGGGAACACTTTTGATCCACCCTCCAGCAGCTTCTTAACGGAGGTGTGCAAGGAAATTCCATCACTGAAAGGAATGAGGTGTTTTGACTTACTATGCTACTTCACAAGACATATAGATTCATACACCATGACACCAGTCACCCAGTGCGTGGCCTAAAGGATATGTCAAATTAGCTTAACATCTATAACAAACACACGGAACTATGGTTCCGTGACATTTGACCAGGCCTTAGGAGGAAGTGTAGGACAGTGCGGTTCTTGTTTTGTCTTGTCTTCACTGCCTGGTGCTGTTACTTCATGTTACAGTCACCGTTATGTTGTTAGATATAGTTTTCTTCCACTCTTTTCTTCTTTCTCTTACACTTTTCAGTTGCATTTTGTAAGCATACAGATGCTATATAGAATTAGATTCTTCCATTCATAGATTTTCTTATGCCTGCCCTAACTGGTCGCCCTTCAATTAACATTTCTTCTCAGTTGCTATAATCTTCAAAGCAACTTGATACATTATGTTATCACTCAGGTTGTAGGCAAGCACTGCATTCTGTTACAAGGTCAGCTATTTTTCAGTTCCTTCCTAGGCAAATGTCCACCCAGGTAATTTTTGGATCTACAATATTTCTTGAATAATAATACTTCTCCTTGGTTATTATATATATAAAAAAAATCATTATAGAGAGCCTGCAAAAACTTCTATGACTCCATAATTATAATGCAGATGCATAGTCACGTTTTCTTAAAATGGTTTTTTTTTGAATCGAGTATCATTTAGATATGTGAAGGAAAACTACAGTAGCCTCTTAAAGTTTATATTTGCATGACTTCAGTAAACAACTGCTTGATTTAATTTTTTCCCTTTAAAAAAAGAGCTTTGTTTACTGTTACCCTTATTTATTTCTATTTTGTTGTTGTTTCATTTACATTTTAAAAAAAATTGTAGATGCCTAGTCACCATACACTGCAACTCTAGATGAAATTATTAATCTTTCTAACTTCCTTTTTATTTAAAGCAGTGATAATGTAATGTATACTTAATTTATAAAGCCATTACAATGAAATATGGTGTAGATGCCAAATAATGTAATCTATTAATATGCCAGATCTTCTATCAATTAGTTTATTGTAATTTATCATAAATTGTAAGTCTGGAAAAACTGGTTTTTATAGAGGAAAAAATGAGACATTTTGGCTAAGATTCATGCCTCCTAATTTTCAACACTTAACATTTTCTTATAAATTTATTACATGTTGTGGAGGAATAGAACCAAATTTAAAGATAGAACAAGTGATGCAAATAACCTGGTACCTACGTTATGTGTGTTTCTCCAGCGTGGGTTTTCTCTCTTCTGAACAGATAAATGACTCTTTGTGGTTGAGGAGACCATTAAGTAAACTTTTGTAGCATGTACTCTTTCTGAAAGAATTCCAGTCCATGGCATTTCAAAAACCATCTACAGTAGAGACCAAAGCATCTCAAACAGAGATAATCAGATTTGCTTCAGAATAGTATTCCTGATCCAAATTGAAAAAGAAATTTAGGTGCCCCTTTATGTGTAAAAATGAGGAACTGCTTGCCTTACATGTTTTTTAGAGTAAAAATAAAGACAATTTCAGAGATAATTTTAACCCTGTTAATCACCCCTTTGACATGATAACTAAGATACTATCCCATAACTTTTTCAACGTAAAAAGATAATACACTATCTTCACCTGTGCTTATCACAGGTCATGTGATTGGGCCTTACTGTTTTGGGAGATGCTCAGGAAAGTGTCTACTTCAAGGAGGCTAAGAAAGTTTATTCTTGGAAACAAGAGCATTATATCTTCCATACATTGAAGAAATATTTGAGAACAGCAATGAACAAGCTGAAGAGAAGAAGATGAAGTAATTCCCTAACAAAATATATTAGAGAGCTTAGGGACATAGATACATACAATTTTCTTGTTGTTAAAAAGAAAGGATTGGTAGAAAACTTACAACTTGTGCCAAATGTTTAAAGTTGATCACATGAAAGCCAGTGGACATTAAATTGCCAATGATTTGTCCCATACAAGACATTAATTGTCTCAGTATTCACTACTGGAAAGTCTGAGTTCTAGATACTGTCAGTGTTGAGAGTGGAACTTCTCAAGCTAGAATAATTTTAATTTAATGGAGAGGAGGAAGACCATATTAACCATATGTTTATTCTAAGCATTTACCTTAGGATGAGACAAATTTCTTTCTAAGAATATCTGGTTTTGTTAATGCTGAGAAAGAGACTGTCAAGATTGCCCTTGAACATAAGTATGAACCTTGAGCATATCTACATTTTTAAAGTTATATTCTACTTCTCTTTCTGGTGGAATCCATACTTGCTGTTGGACACTCATGATCTCATGAAAATGAGACATCTTTCAAAGAATGTTGAAGAAAATAAATAAAAAGAAGCAATGTTCCCTGCCTGCTGCCATCTAAAGAAACATCTGCCTGTACTCTTCAAAGAACAATTTTATTTCAGAGCTCTCAAAAAGATTTATTAACAGGGTCTATTTTATATTTTTATTCTTGAACTACAAGAGGAAAACAGACCTTCTAAACCACACGTGATTTCAGCCCACAAGACAGTGATTTGTACACTTACATATTTACTGGAACAGTGCATTTAGCGAAAGGCGTTAATTCAAAACAGCCTGCTTAGGTTTTGATAAATTCAACTCCTCATTTGGTATTAGTGGCTTCATGATCTGAAGAAGCTCAGTAATTTCTAGAATGTGAAGTCCTTAATACCACATAATCTCATTATGCCTGTGGGGTTTTGGTCAAACCAGCTTTTGAGTGGAAAATGAGAAACTGAGCTGTAAGTTTATAAGAACAAATTCTGAGTACACTTTTTCAGTATAGTGTATTTCTTATATTATATATACAAGAACATATGTGTATATAGAAATGTATTTATTATTAATTTACAAAATTACACTATTATTTGGATGCACTATAAGACAATACAGTGAAGTTACAGTCTTAAATTGGTAGCAATGGTCTCATAAAAAATAATTATATGCATGGATAGTTACAGCTTCAGAAAGAGATCACATTCAGGCAGGATGTTTGCATGTCAAGTGTAAAACATTTAACTGGAGAAATCTCGACAGTGAAAGGCTAGGCACCTCATCCCACAGCCTGTCACTGTCATAATGAGCAGATGATTTCCAGTTGGTTTGAAATAAAGAATAAGCTTGCTTTTTTTTTTTTTTTTTTTAATTGAAATTAATTGCCCAGAGAATGTTTTCAATATTTGAATTAGGCAGTGATGAAGAGGATTTTTTATGATATTTCACATGTTCCTTTCATTTGAAACAAATTTTAAATTACACTTTAGATAGATCAAGGTGACTTCTAAGTGAGTCCTTCAAAACCTTTTGAGATGATCTAAATCCTAATGTTGTAGGCTTTCAAAATTCAGATAAACATTCAAATGCTTCATTTCATTCTGCATTGTGAATCTTTTTGAAATTCAATAATGAGAAGTATGAAAGGTGAGGTATTAAAAAAATAATTGAAAAATGGAAGAAGCATTGGTACGAGATGAGGGTGAAAATGCTGCAATTAAGAGTCTGGAGTTGGTAGGAGAAGCAGATGAAATGTTCATAATTAAGAGTCTGACTGTCAGGCCTTCTCTGCTGTATGAGTTAAGGACTAATAAAATATTATTACAGCCAAGTGAACTACTTGGTTCAGGTACCTATGAAATGCTTTAAAAAGCTGAGAAATTACTAAAAATATATGTGAAAGAGATGAGACTTAAAGGGACATGTCTGAAGGTATGAAACATAACGGTGTGTGAAATAAATTAAGAAATGTGAAAGAGCTATCTGATTTGTTTCATCTATTTTTCTTTTAGTGAATGAGCTATAAAACAAATATAAATGAGCCCATGTAAGCTGTCCTGTTTTCAAATGAATAAATCAAATTATTTTAAACATCCTTAATTTGTATTAAATTAAATCAGATGACAAACAGCAAGTTTGTAATCAGTATCTCATGTGAAAATCAGCCTATTTATGATACATTATTTGAAGAGCTATTGTATAGCAGGTGATAGAGAATGAAACAGGAATAATTTTACCGGCTAATTAGATTATTTTCAGTAAAAATATATCTAAAATTAATTAATCACACTGTGACTAAATAATTTTATAGCACTCAAAGGTAACCATCTGATTATTAATTTTGTTTATAATTAGTGGAAAAAAAATATTGTGCTTACTTTATCTAGGGGTATTATAAATTTAACAGATAGTTTGACTTAAGCTTTAAGTCCAGAATGTACTTATATAGTCATTAAATCCTTTTGTAATGGAATTTTTTTTTCCTCCTCCTTTAAACATTTTTTACATCTTT
The DNA here is from genome assembly GCF_003259725.1 of Athene cunicularia. Taxonomy (NCBI): domain Eukaryota; kingdom Metazoa; phylum Chordata; class Aves; order Strigiformes; family Strigidae; genus Athene; species Athene cunicularia. Next base: position 38,472,661 of record NW_020799091.1, on the reverse strand, counting down.
ATCCTTAAAGCTCTTAGAAAAAAACAAAGTCACTTTATTTGAGAGAAATGGGAATCTACCATCTTTGTATAGTAGCCTTTAATTTTTTTATCAACCAAATAAAACACTTGAAAACACTTGATGGTAGAAAAAGAATAAAATTAAAACTTCAATTTGAGCCTACCTTTTCATTGTCACTTTGGGGTGAAGTCATGAAAGAAGTATCAGAGGAAAATATGGTTAATTCAGAGTGCTTTTACAGCTTTTTATATAATATTTTAACTGGAAGTGATGTGACTGTCTGAACATGAACAACATGTCTGAACAATGTCTAATGACATTAAATTCCCTAGCACATCTGGCCCAGCCTCCAGGTGGCTTTCAAGGAGATCTCTCTGTTTTGTAGGATTTGTGCCATGTTGTCTGACCCCTTGTAAATGTCTCAGATACCCTATAACATCTCAAATGAGAACAGATCTTTTATTTCTTTAGACAGGTGAATGCTATGATGACTTTCAAGGCTTTTCTTAGTCTCAGACCTGTTTTGAGAGCTACTGCAGCGTAAGGTACAGAGCAAGGCTACATTACAGTGACTCTAAATGAAATATAACTGGGCTGAATTGTGCATACACTCTGTGTGAGCAGCAAGTCTGAAGATTTTTACTTAGGAAAGCGTACATTGCATATGAATACCAGTTGTGTACTCCATTTCAAGCTGCAGGCCCTAGACGGATATTATGGCAGCTTATGCCTAGAACTGCCTTGCTCTTTCTAAAGAAAACACTTTAATTATAGAGTAAACACTTCAGATGTCAAAGTCCTGCTGTTAAAAATCCTAAAACTCTAAAAAGTGAAATTACATATTCTGCTTGGGTGATAATGATGATTTCTGTGTGATTATTCTTTTCAGATCTATGTGTATGACTGGGGTGGAAATATTGCAATTGAAATTCATAGTAAGGATCTGTGTTTGTTTTTCCTCTGTGAAATTCCATGTTCTTTGTTCAAATATCTTTTAGGCTTTCCAGAAAGGTAGTTTTATTTATCTTTCATCTTGCTTGGAGATGATAAACAAAACCAAACCATCTGATGAAAATGTTACAATATTTGTTTTACCAGTGTGGCACTTTGATATGCAGCCAATTATACTATACTGACCTCATCCTGTTCACAAAGTTTATCTTTTTAATATAGATTTTGTATTTGCAACTCCTTTACATTCAAAGGATTTCTCTCTGTGAATACAAACCTTTAATGCAGAGCCTCGATTGCCTTTTGATGTGGATTTGTTTTGTTTGGCAGTGCATCCTTTCATTTGGCCCAAGAGGATCTCACAGAACAGCTTGATTAATGGCATCTTTATAAAATGTTGGGCCTGTATTCATGTGCTAGAAAGAGAAGAAGTAATTATGAAAATATGTTCCCCAAGAATGGACAGTGGATGAAAGTACCAAATCCTGTCACGACAAGCAGAGATATGAAACAATAGTAAACAAGAATTTACTCCAAACACGCAGCAACAACAGTTAAAAAGAAGGTAGCTCTACAATATAATACTAATGGCTATTCATTGATACTTAAAATATTTGTTCATAGAGGAGTTTGATAAGGATTTTGCCAGAATTGATAAGAATTGATAAGAATAAGATTTGCCAGAATTGATAAGAATTTTGCCAGAATAATTCTAATATTCTTCCAAGAGAAAAAGCATTGAGCAGAATGACAACCAGCAGTCTGGCTTACAAATCACAGACCCTTGACAGATAGCTATTCCAGTGTATCTCTCACTCAAGTATCCTTTATATTGCAGAGGATTTTTTTTTAATGTATTCATCATATGTAGAAAATGAACATATTGTTGGATAAGTCAAAACTAAATTACAATATTTTCTTTTTTTCTTTAATTATTTTATAATTTGAAAATCCTCTATCCTATAATACTATAGTTATATGAAATGAACAAACATCACCAAGAAAGATATTTTTGTATTTTGGATTTTTTTCCCCCTACAGCCTTGAACAAAGAACAATAAAGCAGAAATGTCATAGGAATACTTCTGTAAGGGGTACCTTGTGACAGACCACTATTGGGAAATATTTGATCAACACAAGTCGATAGCAAGGCTATCTTAGAATTTCCTATGTATATAACCAGAAGGGAAAAAAAAAAAAAAAAAAAAAAAAAAAAAGATGGGTGTTTAGAGTGAGAAACTAATTTGACCTTTGTTTAAATGATCTCACTTTCGTGGCACCATCACCTATATCTCAATTCTATTCTGCTAAGAGGAAAATATAAATTTGGCCATTTTTTTAACTGACATGAAGGGCAGAATAGAAGGGTTTCAGCTTTCACTAGCTCCTGCAGACAGTGAAATGGGAAAATGAGTGGCCCCTAGAATTTACAGCCTCTTACTTATTACAGGCTGTGACTGCTGCAAGCACAGAGGGGATAATCAGCTTGTCAAGAGCCTGCCACCGAGAGTGCCAACATATAATCATTTCTATTGCTTCAGAAGACTTCTTAGTAAACTGTGGCACTGCATTTGCATTTAAAAAGCCATGTTCTACAATTGTGAAGAGAGCTTATTTCAAAAAAATACTGTAAAATAGTTCTTAAAATGATTAATTCATTCTTTCCCATAAATACCATATAAAGAGACATAAAAGTTGATATTGTATTGAAATTTTAGGTCAAAATCATTAGAATAGTAAATATTTGCAGGAGAGAAAAGCTATTTATTGGTTAGTATTGCTTCTTGCACAGAGTATGGTCAGTACTATATTTACAAAATAATAAAACTAATCTGAATCAAAATTTGAGAATGTTAAGTTTTTCAGAACTTCAGAATATATGACATTGTAACAATTGTTAGTAGCTCAAAAAGTACTTAGGGTTTCTGGTAGCAATGAAACTCCTTAACTCAGAGACCTCTGTTTCACAGAGCTAGATGCTAAACACAGTTGCTTACCAAGTAGAAACCTTGCAAGCCACTCAAAAGGAAAAAGGAATTTTATCAGATCCTAAGGTCTACAAAGAGATAGATGAAAGGTTTTAGCAAAAAGGTCCAGTAGCAACAATAAAAAGAGAGGCTGCTTTGCAAATCACTGAAGCTCCACTGAATTGAACCCAGGACAATATTGGAATTCAATACAAGTATAAAGTCTGTTAAAATATTGTGGGCAAGTGAAAAATAGTGCTAGAGCTCATTACGTAGGAGCCATATACAAACTGTAGAAAACTTCTAAAGCCCACATAAGTGAAGAAGAGCACTGAGGGTTTAAAAGATATACAAAAGGAATTAGATTTCTGAAATAGAATGCTAATCTGTTTTAGCTTCAGCTACTATATCAAGATTAGAAAAGGGGATAAAAAGCCTTAAGAAGGACAAACGTGAAAACTAAAAGGTACAATCAAATATTAAACCATGCACCATTAACATGCCTGACCTAAACTATTAAAAAATGAAAGCTAAGTGGATTATAAGACAATTATCAAAGGAAAGGACAAATTTTGCATTTCTTTAAGAAAACTAGTATACCAGAGTATAAACTGACAAGCAATTATGTTGTCAGGTATTATTTTTCAGTGATTAAAGAAAAGAGGAGGAATAATTTAATATCAAATATCTGACACTTATTAAAAGAAGAGATCAGATCAGATACAGAGAAAACCTTTATATTAATAAGAAAAAATAACTGAGTCAGTCTAGTCCCCTCATTTCAGGTAAGGATTTTTTAGATTAATTTTAACAACATTACAAATTTTGCAATAGGGAAAAGTACATGGAAGGGATATCAACAACAAACATTCCCTATAGGGGATGCACTTAGAAATATATATATTTAGAATTAGGTTGAAAAGGATACTATGATTTCATAGGCTTAAAGTCCAAGTCAAAACCCAGTTAGGCTTAAGAATACCTGACGTCATCGTGATCTTGACAAAAATATTATCTTCCTTTTCTAGCCATAGAAATGTATGTGTCAAGATCTGTTACATCTTGATTTTCTTAACTTCAGAACTTCTGAAGCTAGTACAGCGGAATGGCTCGGTTTTCATCAACCAAAGGATCTTGAGCACTACAAGGTAGACTTGAGTGTGTTCATCCACTCAGGATCCAGGGCAGAGTTCCCTCTGAAGTTAAGGCACAGGTTAAGTAGGCTAGAGGATCTTTCAGATAAGCCTAGAATTTTTGCATATGACAGGCTACTGCTAAAACTGATCCTGCATGGAGACACACAAAGAAGTGCTGGTCCTCATCATTTGAATGGTTTCAAACTTACACTTCACTGAAGACTTTCTTAACACGAATCTATAAAATTATCTTAGGATCTATCTGATTCTTTCTGTTTTATATGAGCTATTATGAATTCAGGAAAAAAAAGGCCACAGAAAGCATAAGAAAGAAGAAACTTGTTCCCACCTGTCAGTTAGAGCTCCCAATTAGGAGCATTATTTGCTCTGGTTTCAGATTCTAGGACTGTTTTGAATTAAACAGTCATTGAATAGGAAACAGAGATCAGGGACTCAAACTCAGGTACCTCTCTTCTGAGATGAAGGTGCTAGACTTTGTTCAATATAAATGCTTTGTTATTATCTCACTCTTGTTAGTCCTCCCTTTGATTCATAGTAAACTCAATTTTCATTCCTACATACACGATTTCATTGTCTTGGTTGGAAGGAATGCCATACCTTTCTCCACTTTAGAAGCGATAGAACTGAGACTTCTAAATATTTGAACAAGATATAAGGAAGAAAGAAAATAGAGTAAACCAAATAATTCCTAATTTATACATTGAGAAGGTGAAAAAAAAATAATCAAACCCAACACAAAAAATCTCCCAAAACCAACACAGGAAATAACAAAATAACATTCTATATGAAAAAAAAAAAAAAAAAAGAAAAAAGTCTCTATTATTAAAAATATTCAGACACAATTATGTAATGAGTTCCATATACCCATGTTAGTACAAGAAGCGCTTATTAGCATGTGAGATACAGTTACCCAGTCATAGGCATCCAGTGCATCTATTGGCTCTTTTAGGGTATCAAAGCCTCCCCATGAGGCAGGCTGCTATGACACAGGATCTACAGGAGACTTTTGTCTTTCTGACATGGCAGCTGTAAGCAAAATGGAATGTCCATTTTTTCTCAGATTACACTAGATGTCTATTTTTAAGGAACTGAACTTCATCTAGAGAGGCAACAGAAAAGAATCATACAAGCATATGATCATGTTAAGCACCAATGACCAGAATTTGTCACTTATAAAGAATAAGTTTAAGAAAATACTATGCAGCTACAGAAAAAAAAAATGTTGAGTGATCATTAGAAGAGTCTTTCAAGAAGTTGCAGTAGTGTCTAAATAAATAAACTAGAAGGTTTGGCAGATGACAATACAACACAGTAAGTCAGAAAGAGTTTGAGGAACAGCTTACCAAAGTTATAAAGTTATTACTAAATCTTTTTTTTTGAAGGACATAGAATGTGTTGAGTCAATAGGCAACCAAAGTAAAGAGTTCTCAGAGTGTACTAGACAGTCTAAATGCATTTTTTGCATCTGTGCTCACCCTGCAGAAAATGAGCTTCCCATGCTGTTAGTCTTTTGAGGTTTATGTTTCAGGTTCTGTTGCAAACTGGTATTTCTGTAGAACTTAAAGAACAACAGAATGAAGACTAAGAAATCATTCTAGAAAGCTGAGAAAATCAAGGAGGATGTAACTGATCTACCAGCTGTACAATATAACCTTTTTTTATATCAGCTGTGGTAGCAAATGATTTGAAAGTGAAATAAAAGATTCAATTTTTAAAAATTTGTGAGGACATTCAGGAAACAAATGAACACTAAATTAAATATTAAAAAAAAAATGTTTGTGTAAATTATTCTGAGAAAAAACAATTAGTGAATACTATTAAGGTTTACTAAAGGAGTCGGTAAGCAAAAAGTGTTGAGTGATGGTGGATGAAAAACTGAATATGAGCCAGAAATATGTGCTCCCAGCTCAGAAACCCAGCCACATCCTGGGCTGCCTCAAAAGAAGTGTGGCCAGCAGGTTGAGGGCTGCTCTCCCCCTCTTCTCTGCTCTCATGAGACCACACCTGGAGTACTGTGTTCAGCTCTGGGGCCTCCAGCATAAGAAGGACATGGACCTGTGTGAGCGGGTCCAGAGGAGGGCCATGAAGATGATCAGGGGGCTGGAGCACCTCCCCTGTGAAGACAGGCTGAGAGAGTTGGGGTTGTTCAGCCTGGAGAAGGCTCTGGGGAGACCCTAAAGGGGGCCTACAAGAGGGATGGGAAAGGGCTCTTTATCAGGGAGTGTAGCTACAGGATGAGGGGTAACAGTTTTAAACTGGAAGAAGGTAGATTTAGATTAGATGGCAGGAAGAAGTTCTTTACTGTGAGGGTGGTGAGTCACTGGCACAGGTTGCCCAGAGAAGCTGTGGCTGCCCCCTCCCTGGCAGTGTTCAAGGCCAGGCTGGACGGGGCTTTGGGCAACCTGGGCTAGTGGAAGGTGTCCCTGCCCATAGCAGAGGGGTTGGAACTACATGATCTCTAAGGTCCCTTCAAACCCAAACCATTCATAGAATCATAGAAATAATTTCCTTTGCTTTTCAAAAGACATTCAGTAATTCCATCAACAGGGGCTCTCAAAGTGCCTCATAACAAGAATGCAAAGAAATGAAGAAAGTGCAATAACAGGCAAGCTTCTAACAAAGAAGTAGTTATTTAAAAAGAAGGAAAACAGAATAGGAACATCATTTAATTTCTGTCAGGAAAAGATCACCAGAATTGCCACAGGAATACATGCTCTATGCTATTCAACACTCATAACTGATTATTAAGAATGTTATTAAGAATGACATTATAATATTTGTTGACCTAACTAAGGTATTAAAAGTAGTAAAGACAAAAAATAAGAGCGCTGCAAAAGCACAATATTTTACTGAATGTTTGAGGGAATAACATTAGAGATAAAACAATAAAAATAAGTATAATAATGCATATGGACAAAAGTTAAAAAATCTTATTTTCAAACACCAGGTTAGGTTCTGAGCTAATACTGCAAAGAAAGGCCATTCTGCTATAATGGTTTCTTCCTTATGTTAAATAATCTCTGGAGTGCTTTTGAATGGTGAAGTAAGTCCAAAATTAAATAGAATATTAGGGATTATTAGGAAAAATAAAGAGAAAAAGAAAACCAGTCAACCAAAAAAACCACCAAACCCCAAACTCAACAACCAGAAAAAGAATGCACTGCTGAATAAACTCACACTACACTCACAACTTTAATATTATATGATTTTATTTTTTTTTTTTTTTTATTTTAATCTAACCATCTGTAAAAGTATAAATGAGGAAAATACAGAGACAGTACATTCCAGTAAATACAACTTTACCTTTAGTAATAGAAGAACAAAGACTTTGTACTGACCCAACTCTTCAGGTTCTCAGGTTTTGTTTGGGTTTGGCTTGATCTGAGCTGGTTTTAGCTTGCTCTGACAGTTGCCTACTGACCAGATGACTATTGCCTGACATGCTGCAGCTGGGAGTACTCCATATAGTAAAGGTCTGTCACACCAAGGCAGTGACAGCAGGCCTTTGTGTCAGCTGAAGCATAGGAATGTGCTGTGCAACTTTCAGTTCTAGCTTAGCATACATAAAAAGGAACAAAACTATGACAAAAAAAAACCTCAACACCTTACCAATACATGCATGACTCTCAGAAACAAGATGGGGAAGAACTCTCACTTGCCTATATTTTGCTCCTCCTGGCAAAAGAACTCAGAGTGATAACTGGTACCCTTTCTCTTGAAGGAGACTGAAAATCTCATCTTTAGGATCTACAGAAACATGTGAAAGGTGATAGTTAAGACTAGAGGAAAGGGTTGGTTTTAAACAGGCATATTTATAGAATGATATTTTTAAGTGCCTTTTTTTTCTGAATTAATTGGGTAATTTGGATTGTTAGACTGTTAAAAGATTAACTAAACAAACATTAAGTTCTGGGTTCCATATATAAGCTGTGTTTCCTTTTGCCACTAAGGAGGTTTTAACAACAAGGACAAGGAAGAGACAAGGCAATCAATAGCTTCCTAATAACGAACTGTTAAACAGAGTAGGATCTTCTCATTGAAGAAACATGAGTGAGGGAGAATATAGTGGAAATGCACAAACCAAGGAGTGGTACTGGAAGTAAAAACCCATTATGTGTTCCCTTTCCTAATACTGGGAAAAGAAATAATCAGATAAAAAATGTAGGTGTCAGTTTATAAAGAAAGAGTCATGTACTTAGGTAGTCAGATATATTGCCACATGGCACTATGGATACTCAAAGTTCACAGTTTTGAGATCAGACAAACTTATGAAAGAAAAACTCTCTAGAATTGTACTACTTCTTCTATAGGAAGTCCAAGCTACAAATTGAAGTCTGGAAGTATATTCTGGGAAATTCTGATGCTGCATCTTCTGTTTGAGTACACCTCCTTAGACTTCTGATGAAAAGCTGACACCCTTTGTCACATTTGATCTGATAGTTCTCAGTGAATCTATAAGATGATATAACTCTGCATAATTAGTATTATAGTATTACCACTTCTGATTTTTCTCTTTCTGTATATTTGAGAGTAAGGAAATCCTGCACACACTGAAAATAGTTGCAATACTGTAATACTGAATAAAAAGGAATGGCTTACTATTTTGTTTGCATAGGCTAGTCTCACCTCTTAATTTAGATCTGAATGCATTTTAATGATGTTTATGAAAAGAAGAGAACCAGTTTTTCCTTAGAGAATATTAATTAAAAGGATTCATATATAAAATCAATTCATGTATAATGCACTGCTCACTTTACTGCTGGTAAATATACATGTGCAATCTAGAAGACATGAGAAGGCTTAACAATATACCAGATTTTAAACTTACTTTTATAAAATATGCAGTATATCTGCAAAGTTCAGAGTGGGGAACTGGCATTGCCACATTTACTAAAATAGTTTTTACTAAGGATACTTTTGGGATAGTACCATGATCACCCTAATGTTTCAGAGAAATTGTATCAAGTTTAAATATATATTTGATGTAGCTATTTTCCTACTCAGAAGATTTAAATCAGCAGAAGAATACTCAGGTTTCTTAATAATGTTTCAGATATGAAACGGAATAAAAAGAATAAATTCTTTTTTTTCCCTTATTCCCAACACCCATCAGAAATGATTCAGAATTTCAGCTGGGATTATCTAGGCCAATATGCCATATGTGGGAAGGGAGAAGGTATGTGATCACCAGCCATTTTAAAAAAAATTATGGAAATTAGTACTATCAGAGAACATATGGGACTATTAATATACCAGTTTGGGTTTAACTGCAAGGAAAACATAATTTCAAATTATGTAGGAAGTGTAAGTTTCAAGAGTGTTAACTCTAATGATGAGAAAGATTGTCTCAAAGGGCCTGCTATTTACATGATACAACTAAGTTCAGCTATTACATCTAGAAGATAAGATTGCCTTTGCAGAGATGTTATGGCTCTTCTTACGGGGCAGTTTTTTAGCACATCTTTAGCTGATTGCAAAGATACTCTACAAGTAGGATGTATATAATTTAAAAGTACTAAGTGATTATTTATTAGTTAGTACACAAAAAATATAGCTGGGATTTAATAAAATATTAGGCTAAGCACTAGTCAGCACTGACCACACTAATCAGCACTGCTTCTGATACACATGAAAAGCCGCTGCTGTCCAGGAAATTATTAGTCAGGAGGGGCAGAGACTGACTGCGGGGGTCCTGGGTGCTGCTGATTTGAAATGTCCCACCAGCTCTATCATCAGCAGTAACGCTGATATCTTGACTATAAGATTCTATAATTACTGTTTATGCTGAGTAGCTTGTTTTCCTTTAGGATTTTATATCTTTCCATGTTGGCAATCCCTCTCTTGAATCATTGATGCACTAGGAACCTCATTTCTGTCTGCAGTTTTTACCTTCCTAATGTTTTTCACCAATTTGCTGGCAGTTTTTCTCAGCAGTCCAAATCCGAGCTGTGCAGCTGCATCGTATCACAGCTGTCCTTGTAGGCAGTTACACCCTTGAGATGGCTGATGGGCTGGAGAGAAGAGGTTACAGAGAAAATAACTAAAGAAAATGCTCTGTTGGAGCAATGGGGAATATATTCTGAGAAAGTTCTGAGGAACTTTTTTTTTTTAATTAAATGAAATATTGATATACAACTCTTCATATTTATGCAGATAGAGAGAGACAGTCCCAAGGGTTATAGCACTAACAAAAATTACACATTTTAAGATGAAGACCTAATGTGATTTTTCTAGAGCATAACCACCACATTCACCTCTTCAACTGCTTTTAAACTAAAGGCTTAACTGTTCTGTGATCCCTAGAAAGTCTCTATAAAGCAATAAATATATGTCACTGGTGGGTGTATTTCCCAACCTAAATAATCCTATGAACAGAACCATCTGCCCTAACTTATGCATCAGTCAGACATGTTGAAAAACTAAGCATATCATACTGCAGTTATACCCAACAAAGAGAACCAAGTACATGCATGGCATAGCTATCTGACCTTTGTCAGGTATTTTGAGAAAAATAATTCTCTTATAGCAACTTAGATCTCCATTGACTATAAAGAGATGTGTAGGTGACTAACTCAGATGTAAGAGTTTAAATTTCTATCTCTATTTCGGATTAATTGAATCCATATCTATTTCTTCCTGGCTATGACTAAATTATGTAGCAAATTGTTGTCCAAATACAAACTGAAAAAGAGCACAGCGTCCTTTTGCTCAGTGCAATCGTGTTCTCTGCCTATGAAAAAGAAGGCCAGAGCAGAGGATGTATGAAACTGGGTTTCTTCCTGACGTTAGTTCAGGTCATGGTCAGAGCATTAATTTATTAGAAGTGTTGGAAGTGCTCCTGGGTCTTACAGTTTCTATAGAGCCTCTGCTGACTAGAAAGACTTTGTTAGAAGCTAAAACGGGTTGGAATGATTCTGAGCCTTATTTGCTTCACTTAGGAAGCAGTGTAAACTAAACATTTTCAATACAGGTAAAATGCTCACATTTAGTGTGTAATGCTGTTTAACTAATCCACTGTAAAAGGTCATGCAGAAAGTTTTCTAAATGTCCCTGTGTAGAGAAAACCAGATCATATGGTAGATCTGGGACTGAAAGCAAATTTATCTTGCTGATACTGCACAAAAAAGGAACAAAGTCACCACATCTCTCATCTGTGTTGGCTATGCTGTGTCAATCAGAAAGTAAAATAATTAAACACATTTAATATCATGTTTAGTTTAGTTTCTCACTTGTAAAAGAATGCTTAACACTGGTAATGATAGAAATAGTTCTTCATATTCTTTTTGCAGACTTTCAAGCCTCTGTTTTTCTAGGAATACTTGTTTAGACTTTTGCAAGTAAATATATTTTAAATATTAGTTTAGCCACTGCAGCACACAGTTAGGAATATTCTAGCATTGATGTTATGTTTTATATCAGTCTAATGCATGTCAAAAATAGGTCCACTGAAATCAATGCAGATGAATCATTGAAAAATGAAAGAAAACTCTATACATGTCTGAACTCTCCAAATATTTTGGAAGAGAAAATTTTGTTATCATCCCATTATAATTTTATTGCAATAATTTAATGAAATCCTTAGTTTTTAAAGCTATTAATAAAACATGATTTTTTAAATTATTATTATTATTTTATATCTTATTCTGGAATTTACATCTATACATGTCACAGTGGGAGGAATATAAAGTCAGAGAGCTCTACTATGCTTGGTCAGTAAGTAATACATCAAAATTTCAAACCAAAAGTAATACATTTCAATGCAAAAATTAATGTTTTAAATTTATTTCCTGAGTTTAAAATAATTGGACTATATTAATCCTTGTGTGATCCTTCAGTGATCTCTTGTGTTTCAGAATACATGAATTTAGCTGTGTCTTGATGCATGACATGGAGGTATCAGCACAGAGAAGGGAGATGTAATCTCCCAAATAATGCTGCCTGTGTGCTGTGATGTGGTACATGCCTGTAGCTTTTCTCCATGACCACCATGACTACTTCAGCATTACATAAGCATATTTAAATGAAGTTGCTTGCTGGTAGTATTTAACTGTTCATTTTTTCCAATTTGATGTATCAAATAGCTTAAGCAAATTACTAAAATATGTACAGTAGTTCACATCTTTGTAACTCTCTAGATATAAAAATATCTAGTGTGCAGTATTTTGGATGGACAAAGGTATGTATGAGGTATATTTAGAGATGATTGATTAAAATTTTCTGATAATACTTTCTCATCCTGAAATGCTAAATGTAAAAGGATGTGTTGATTCATTCCCAATTTTTCTTTCAGACCCATGATCCCTCAGGTCCCTTGATTCTCTCCCCTGTGGTTGTCTCCTCCTGTATTTGGAGAACTGTCTATAGCTGTTTTCATTCTGCTGTAACCCCTTCACAAACTGTTACACAGATTTCTTTGATGGTGTAAGCCAAATAAAGCAGACAGATTTGAAGGACAGCTAACTTTAAAAATAGTTCAAAAACAGATAGAAAGAGTAATTCCTTTATGTATCCTGTCTATCTATCTGATGGATTGATTTATTTTACATATATTTTTAATTCTTTCCAAAATATAAGAATTATTTTATGGGAAGGAAATTTAAAATTTCACCCTACTTTATGCTATAAAATGAATTTTGCGGTAATAAAGATCTTGTATGAACACTTCTTTAGGAAGAAAGAATATTCCAACTCAAGAAGATTGCTGAAAGGCAACAACAAGTAGGGATCTTATTAAAGTATTTCATTTGGGATGAAGAATGTAATGCTCCAGCTTGCTTAATAGTTCCCAAATGTTTCATGAGAAAAAGGAAACCAGAGGAGAAAGAAACTGATTAGGATGTTTGAAAATAAATATATAATCATAATTATAGTACTGATATTCAAAGAAAATATACGGCTTTAAGAAACTTTTCTGAAGGGGTGTTTCTAGGATTCTGTAGTCTAGTCTATATATTTCTTTGTTTCTTTTAAACTGAACTGAGACAAAAATTTGAGATTTTGACAACTGTAAAAAACAGAAAAATATTGATTTAAACATGTTCGATGTTTTTGGCATTACAGTAACTGAAAATTCAATTTATCTAAATGATCCAAAATGGTATTAGGGGAAGATAGTTTGTGATTTTATTTTTTTTTTTTTTAACATTTGGCTACAGATTTCCTATTTAGTATCTTGTCTCTTGGAAACTATAATTTAGAAACATCATGCTCAGAGCTGATTAAATTGAAATTGATGAGCAATGAAGGAAATGAAAATCCCTAGGGGTCTGTGTCCACAGATCATAAGAGCCTAGTCAGTCAACAATATTTAAAAGGAAAATCCTATGTGAAGATTATTAAATGAGTGCAACAAAAGACAATACTATAATCTGAACTAAAATACCCTTAAATAAATTTTCCAATTTGCTTTAGTTGTTAAGGTTTTTAAGAAACAAAGGGTTTTAATCAACAACAATACTGCCATTTTTCTAAGATATCATTCCTATGAAAAATTGCAATAAATTCTCTGTATAAAAATGTGAAACTTAATGTAAAAATTGACCAGGAAAGAAAAAAAAAATAATTTTAGGTATTACTAATATAATGTTTTCTCCTTTAAATGATGGGAAAGAATTTAAATAAATAAGTAAATCAAGGAGAAAGGTAGTTGATTTGTAAAATCATATGACTACAATAAATGAAACTAAACATAGTATTATTCAATATTATTTTTTCAGGCTCCAGCTGTAAAGTAGTATTGAAATTAGCTCAGTAGGATATTTTGATCTAAAACTTATCAAACATGTTTGCTCTTGGACACACATTTGGGCTAATTCTACTTTTTCTTTAAATCAATAACATTCTGTTATGAAACAGTTATTCTGAAGTAATCGTTAGGCATAGGGCATGGATCTTGAAAGTGACAGGTCATTGAACATTTACAATCTAATAACACCTCAGAAGAAGCTTCACAGAACTTTGTGAACTTATACAAGTCCTTGGTGTATCTTGCCAATTTGCATTTCTCAGGAGATTATGGTTATTACTAGACCTTGTAACATGCTTTTCCTCCACAAACAGCAAGTCGGGGTGAAAGAGGAGCCTGAAGCTGCTTGAGACTGTTTTAATGAGTGAAGCCTCCTTGAACTGACTTTCAGAAAAGACATTAATTGCAGAAAGGTCTCATAATAATTATAGTGTCTTGAAACATGTAAGTTATCTTGGCTATAAAATGGGGCCTACACAATCAAATTATTACAGGCACAATATTAAACTGCCTTCTTTTTGTGGTTTGCTCCCACTATTATCATGTTCTCATTAACCAAGTTAAAGTATTTCATTTCTATGGATTTTATAGTAGATGGGTTTTATACTGTACTTCAGGGGCTACAGGACTAATAACACATCTTTTCAAAATGTGCAATAAAACAGCAGTGTTTTAAGTACCTCGTGCATGCATTTCTGCATTTCAAGAATATCCTAAAAATCAAGCAGACCTCTAAAGATGTAACAAAGTTTCAAGGCTTCCCATCCCACAAAGGCAAACTTATGTACTATTAGATGTGTTCATTGTTCTTTTTTTCTTTTCTTTTTCCTCAAGGCAGGAAACTGTGTTGACTGATAGACTGGCATAAGTGGGTGATATGGGTAGTCTGTAGTAGCATAGAACTGTCATGACTTTCTGAGCAAAATACCTGATGTTGCGGTGAAGGGGCATCATGATAATGTCCAGGATAACATACAGCAGATTTATGGCCAGGTCAGACCACTACTGTAAATTTATCCTGGTTATTTCCATGTGGGAACCAGAAAGGTTGAAAATACTTTTTTTTTTTTTTTTTTTTTTTTTTTTTTTTTTTTTTTTTTTATTTTCTCCCCAGAAGGTACTAATGAAAGCAGAACAAGTTTCTAGCTAAGTGAAAATGTGAAAAAATTCAGCCAATTTTACCATCAACTGCAATTTATTCCATTGTTCCTCTGTGCTTTTTCTCCCAGGATAGCTACTTATGCTACACTGAGTTCTACTCTTTCCCAGCTGTACATCACTTACACTTAATCATTCTGCCTCTATCAGAACATTTAAAAGGTCCAGAAGATATTGAATATTGCTTTTTCCCTCAAGTTAGGTCTCAAAAATCAGATTCCTTTCTGTAACCACAAATATATTTTTCTTATAAAAATCTTCTACTGTGGCAGAGTTGCAAAACTACACTAACAAGAATTTTTTATACATTCCTTGATGCTATCATAATTTCTCTAAAGGCCTGTTTAATGTAAAATTTCAGAGAAAAACACCTTTCAAATCAGTTCTAAATTACAGTATAAAACATTAAAAAAAAAATAAAATCTGTAAGAATGGTTTTGTCATTTGTTCAACCTCCTGTGAATCCTGAAAGATTTTGATTTTGATTTACAGACTAGTAAAAAAGAGGAATTGCTAAAAATGGTCGAAATTTTGCCTAATGTCATCTACTACTAATTACCATTTCTGCTTAACCAGTTATTTCCTTTCAGTTTTTCTCTTATAAACTACTGAATAAAAGGGCTGTTTTTTTTCCTACAGAAACATAATACATGTAATGGTTGTTTTTTTTTTTTTTTTTTTTTTTGTTCATTTTAGATATGACAGAACTAAGAACAAAATATTTCAATTAAATTGTAGATACTGTGCTTAGCTGAGACTCCAAACTGAGGAACCCATTAATGCTATTAGAGCTCCTTTCACTTATTTTTAGCTACAGGTTCTTACAACTGCTGATCATATATGAGTCTCACAGTATATCACCTCTATAACTCCAGTGGTACCAGGGATCTTTGTATCAAAATTTGACATGCATACCTTTCACTTAATCACATTCCTATTTCAATGAGTTGCCAAACTTTTCTTCCAGAATACTCTCTGAAACTATCAAAAACCTAAATGTGTATGGTACAACTTAACAAGCTCTTGTTGCCAGCTGTTTTGGATTTTTGGGTTTTTTTTTTTCAGGCTGAGAACTTATGGATGAAGATAAGCACAGTGACCAACATGTATAACATCATGGTAAGCATCTTCTCATGTTATGTAATCAAGGAAGGAAGGTAGAATAAGCCATCTTCAGACAACTGGAAGAAATCTTATGGTCACAGTCCCTGGTTACCAAGGGGAATTTTCTGTTGAAATGGTGGTACTGGTGGCTACAAGAAATCCAGGAGATTTTTGGACTGTGGTCAAGAGAATTTCTTGACATAGGTAACCAACAGCTAGGAGCAGCAGTCTGCTGGACCTGCTGTTTAACAGTAAAGAAGAATGATGATAGTAGTGATGATGGTAGTTGGTAACTGATCTCCCTGTCTTTATCTCTACCACAAGTTGGTTTTTTGTATTACTTTCTCCCTCCATCCTGTTGAGAAGGGACAGTGAGGGAGGGGCTGGGTGGAGTCTGGCAGTCAGCACAAGTGAAGCCATCACAGAAATATCTAAAGATGCTGAGGGAGATGGTCAATATAATATAATTTTGAGGTCAGCCTCTATCACCATTTAGACATGGTGATCATGGTGATCAGGGGAGATTTCTAGTAACCTGAAACTCAAAAATAACATCCATTTTCAAGGAAGGAAAAAAAAAGCTTGGAGAGTAACATGCTCATTCCCATAACCCCAGCTTCTAGAAAGGTTTTGGAGGAAAAAAATCCTAAAAATCATTTTCAAGTACACAAAGAACATAAAGGTGGTTAGCAGCATAAATTTAACAATATAAATTGTGCCTAACTAACTACTGGCTATCTTTCTGTGGTGAAATTATTTGCTGGATGGATGAGGTGAGACTAGTGATGTTGTTTGCCTTGCTTTTCATGAGGCTTTAGACACTGTCTTTCATGGTATTTTCATAACTAAACTGATGACGTATCATTTGGACAGGTGGGCTTTAATGTATGAGAATTGATTGTTTGGCTTCAAGTGTGGTAATCAAAGTACAAAGCCCATCTGGAGGCCAATAATTATTGATGTTCCTCAAAGGTATCTGAAACTCTTCTTGATACTGAGAATGATAATTTTCAAAGTTTTCATCTGGATAATATGAAGGAAAGTTCTCTTAGGGGATTTGTGGATAGTATCAAAATGGGGAGAGGAACTGATGCACTAGAAGGAAGAGCTGCTATTCAGATAGTCCTTGACAGAACAGAGAAATGACCTATCAGGAACCTCATAAAGTTCAGCAAAGTAAAATAGAGCTGGGACAGAAACACCCAACACAAGAGTATAGGCTGAACACTTACTAATCAAGCAGATTCAGTGATGAGGTTAGAGCAGGTTACTCAGGGTCTAATCCAGTCAGGAACAGAACCTGAAAGGAATGGAGACTACAGAACTTCCCTGTGCAACTTGCTCTACTACTTGACTGTCCTCACAGTGAGAAAGTTTTTGCTTATATCCATTCTGAACTTGTCTTTTTTCAGTTTACTCCCCCTGTGTCTTTCCCTCCCTCCATGTACTCCTGTGCAGAACCTCGATCCCTCTCTTAGTAACCCCCACCTAAGTACTGGGGGGCCGCTGTTAGGTGTTCCCAAAGCCATCTCTCTTCCAGATTCATCAAACCCTATTCCTTCATTCTCCAACCATCTCAGTGACCCACCACTGATCTCACACCAGTTTGTTGAGATCTTTTTTATATTGGGGCTGGGTGAAGCATTCCAGATGTATTAAGTGTGAGCTCATAAACTCTTCTTTCAATTTGCTGGCTCTGTTTGTTGATGTCACATGAAACTGTTGTCTTTCTGTTGATTCATATACACCTTGATGTCTACCAGTGCCCCCAGGTCCTGATTCCACAGCTGCTCCTTAGCTAGTCAGTCCCAGCCTATATCATTACAATGACTAATTTCTTCCCAGATGCAGGACTTCACATTTGTCCTTACTGAAATTCAGGTACCTGTTGGCCCATTCTTCCAGAAAGTCTAGGCCTTCCTGAATGTCAGATGGACCAAGTTCAGCAACCACTTCCCCAGTTTAGTGTCATCTTGAAACGTGATGATAGAGAGATCTTTTAATTAATGGAAATAGAAAACAGAGTATGTCCCAGGATACACCCACACACAGGTGTCCAAGTGTGGAAAGCAAGTTTTTAAACATTAGTAACATCTGAGCCCAGGTACTTGTTATCCTTGATTGCTGAAGCCAGATTAATTTCCAGCTGAGCTTTAGACCTCCTGATTTCCACCCTGCATAGCCTCACAGCATCTTTGTAATCATTGTGAGTCACTAGCCCCTTCTTCCAAAGGCTGTAAACTCTTCTCCCTGAGTTGCAGCCAAAGCTCCCTGTTCAACCAGGGTGGCCTTATCTGCCGCCAGCTTCTCTTACAGCACCTGGGGACCGCCGGCTCCTGTGCCATTAAGACTCTCTTCTTACAGAGTGCCCAGCCTTCCTGGACCCCTATACCCTTCAGGACCGTCTCCCAAGGGATTCTGTCAAGAAGGTGCTTAAACAAGACAAAGTCAGCCCTTTGGAAGTCCAGGATGTCAGTTCTGCTGCCCCCTCCCCTGGCCTCTCTAAGAATAGAGAACTCTATTATTTAATGATCGCTGTGCCCTGGTTGCCCTCCAACTGCCACATCATCCACCAGTCCTTCTCTGTTCACAAAGAGGAGATCCAGCAGGGCACCTTCTCTGGTCAGTTCACTCACCAGCTGTCTCAGGAAGTTGTCTCCTAGACACTGCAGGAATCTCTGGGACTGGTCCCGCTCTGCTGTGTTGTATTTCCAGCAGATGTCTGAGAAGTTAAAGTCTCTCATGAGAATAAGGGTAAGTGATTGTGAGATTTCTCCTAAGTGCCTGTAGAATATTTCATCCACCTCTCTGTCCTGGGTGAGTGGCCTATAGTAGACTCCTGCTACAACATCTGCCCTGTTGGCCTTCCCCCTGATTCTAACACAAAGACACTCCACCCTGTCTTCACTACACTTGTGCTCAAAGCAATCATAACAGTTCCTGACACACAGCACCACACCACCACCTCTCCTTCCTTGTCTCTCCCTCCTAAAGAGCTTGTAGCCATCAACTGGCACACTGCAGTCATGGGAGACATCCCACCATGTTTCTGTGATAGCCACTACATCATAATTTTTCTGTTTCATTGTGGGCAAGCTAAGCATACACACGACCAATGTGATCAAGCAATGCCCGTTTATTACAACTAAGAAAGCCCTTTTATAATATTCTCCCCCTCACGTGAGTAACATGCAGTACAAGTCCTCAAGATTGGACAGTTAAATTAGCCCACGCTTTAAACCTTCTTATGATTGGATAAAAGGTGCCACATCAGCCTTGCCAGGCTTCCTGCCTTGTGGAACTTCCTCTTCCGTCCCAACCTCTTCCGGGGGTTGTTTGTCTCGTCGAGTTTCTCCCCCCTCACTCAGGGTCACATCCTTATTGCATTCTTGCTCAGGCTCTTATCAGTCTTGTTCTCATGCAGGATTGCTCACATGGCCATTCTCTCACAGAAAGTCCTCTTGAATCCCAACATTTCATCATGGCTTCAAGCTCCTCCTGTTTGTTACCCATGCTGTGTGCATTGGTATAGATGCACTTCAGATGGGCTGATGTCCCCAGCACCTTTCTGCATTTAGTGGTCCTAAGTCCAGCCTGAGCTTTCACAGGTGTTACTGCAGTTATTGATCCATCAATATCCCTTGCTTCTTTGTTGTGCTGCATATCTCCATCCCTTGCCTCCACTGAGACGGCAGGGTGAGGGTCATCACTGGCACAACAGGCAACAAAGTGTGGTAATATTTTCTGGGGGTTACATCTGGGAGTTTCAGTTTTCTCCCTTTTCCCCTTCAAATCTAATTTAAAGCTCTGTCAATGAGCCCAGATAACTCCTGCCTCAAGATCCTGTCCTTCCTCTGGAGCAGGTGCATCCCATCTGCTGCCAAAAGGTCTGATGTCCTGTATACGAACTAATGATTGAATAATCCAAAGCCCTGATGGTAACACCAGTCTTGGAGCCACAAGTTCATCTGTTGAGCTCTCCTGTAATCTTCCTTCAGTTCCTGCAACTGAAGGGATGGAGGAGAACACAATTTGTGCCCCCGACCCCTTAATCAGTTTCCCCAGGCCCCTGAAATCTCATTATATTAATTTTGGAATTCTCCTGGGAATATCGTCGCTACCCACCTGGAAACCAAGAGAGGTTAGTAGTCCTTAGGTCTCACTAGAGTGGGGAGTTGAGCCACAAGGTCCTTTACCTGGGCCCCAGGGAGGCATCAGACTGCCCTATAAAGGCTGGTCTGCATAATGGGGCCTTCGACACCCCTCAGAATGGAGTCACCCACTACAATGAACCTTCTGGGGTTCATTTTAAAATCGGTTTTAATACTTGATCTAGGGTGACCCGGCCTTGGTGGACTTTCATCTTGCTCCTTGTTTGACTTATTCTCTTCATCCTTCTCTGCTTCATTCACAAGTTCCAGGGCCCCATATCTATTGTGAAGGGGCACCATGAAGGGTGAGGTGGGTTGGGAGGGGATTTTCCTGCCTCCCTGAGCAGGGACCTGTTTCCAGCCTCCCTCATCTCTTAGGTCCCCTCCTTCAGGCTGGTACCAAGAGGGTGAGGGATCTTGTGCCCCTTTTGGAGCTTCCATTTGCTCCTTTTGCTTCAGAGGTGCCAAAGTGCTGCTCCACCAACCAATTTCCCTTTCACACTCCCTAATACTTCTTAATCTTTCAACCTCCTCTTTGATTGCAGCCACCAGGCTGAGCAGGTGCCTCAGCTGATGGCAGCGCACACAGGTGCTGTCCCTGCTGCCCTACGACAGGACTGACAGGCTCAGGCACTCCCTGCAGCCCGGGACCCGGACCGCTGCACGTTTGCGTGGCAGCTCCCTCTGGGTCGCCACGTTCTGTCTGGTGGAGGTTCTGACCCGAGTGGAGACCATGGCTCAGTCTGCTCATGGAGGACGCTAAAATGACAACTAGCTCAGATGAGCTCTAGAGCCAGGAGAGGGACTATGCCCTGTCCGCTCGCTGTGCACACTGCCACACAAAATAACGTCGATGTCATCCACTCTTTTTCCCTTCTCCACAGATCCAGTCTTTTCATCACAGAAGGCAGTCAGGTTGGTCAGGTTTGTTTCACTTTTAGTAAATCCTTGCTGTCTTCAATCATCTTTTTCTTGTGCCTAGAAATGCTTTATAAGAGATCTCAGTCAATGATTTACCCAGGGAACACAGTGAGACTGCTTAATCTGTAGTTCCCTAGGTTGACCTTTTGGTCTTTTATGATGATGGGTGCAACATATGCTTTTGTAAAGTTATTAGGGTCCTCCCCCAGTCTCCACAACTTTTCAGAAATGTCCTCACAGGGACATTAGACAGTTTTTCCAGCATGCTTGTGTGCAGATTGTCAGGTCCCATGGAGAAGGGCGAGATGAGTTGTCTTGAGTAATCCTTGAGGTGATCATCATTCAATGCTGTTGATTGTCTTTTGTGAACTTTTTCACTAAATACAGAGGCATGAGAGACTTTGCTTGTGAAAGCTGATGCAACTGAAAAGTCACTAAGACAGACAGTATTACTGAGTGTGCATAGCAGAAGGGCAAATAACAGTGACTATATGTTACAAGTTCCACTTAGACATTAGGAAACACTGTGTACCATGGAGGTGATCTAACAGTAAGTCAGTGGATACACCATTCTTGGTAACATTCAAACCCTAATTTGATAAAGACCTCAGCAATATGTGAACCAGATGACCTCCCTCCATCTTCAATATTTCTATGATTTATGGAGGTGAAGGTGAAACAAGCCATTCCTGTCTCTCAGCTTCTGTTAAGGCCAGCCACTTGGAGTTTGAGCTTCTGTTTTGTGTTTACATTTCTAGAAATGTAAATACTTAGAAAGGGACAGCAAATTTATGAGGCAAGTGGCCCTTCCTTTCCCTATGTTAAGAGACAGTTAACTGTGTTGTAGTGGTTATAAGCTGACAGAACTGCTGTTCAAGAACATGCTATCAGGTGAGAAAATGCAGCTCTAGTGCTCTCATTTTTGTATGGATAATTCAGTGGGAGTTTTTAGGAAAGCACAAACAAGGTTGTTATATACAAGATAAATGTAACTATATTAGCGACTGAATTCTAGCAGAGGGTACATGTTAAATTCACATCCATTTGTGACTAAATCCACATTAAGTACTGCATTAGATCATTCCAAAGAGCTTACCAACATCATTTTAGAATAAACTATTTTACCTTAAAGAGTGAAAAAGTGTACCATTGTCTGTCTCCTGGCTTGTTAATTCAGAAGTCAGGCTTGTACTTGTTCAAAGTCAGCCAAATATTTAGGACGATCCTTACCAGAATGTGGATACAGGGATAATGTGGATTAGATTTCTGTTTAATCGCATGAAAATCTGTTCACTGTCATATTTTTGACATAAATGGTTTATGTATTTGAAAACACAAATTCTTTGCAAATGAAAGGTTTAAATTATGCAAAAATAATACAGAAAATTATTTATTGTAGTTACAAATGAAAAGTTGTGCATAACAGTACAATGAAATATTTCTTCTTATTTAGTGTGCCTTAATGCTGAGTGAACTCATGTCTGAATTTAGAGACAATCTTGAACCTGTTCATGCAAACTCTATTGATTGGATTGCAGCTGCTAATGATCTGTAAAAGGAAAGTCAATTTACCCCTTGATAGAGATTGCTGTACCAAATGTAGCAAAAAACTATGTGAAATGTGAAATGTTTGCTGTTCAATGGGGAAAGATACTATTAATGTGTCCAGTTTCTTTTTTTGGGGCAAAGAAAATAAGTTTGTCTTCTGTTAATTTTTAAATCACAGACACTCACAGAATAATTTGTAGCTCTTCACTAATGCAATAATTTTTTTATATATACGAAAATATTATTTTAGATACATTTTCACAGTTCCTTTTAGCTGTATTTATCACCCCTTTGATCAATAAACTGTTTAAATTATGAAAAATTGTAGGTGTCATGGTTGGAATGGCAGGCTATATAATTTTTAAAAGCACTGTTTATATTCTCTCACACCTTAATTGGTCTGCCTTGTATTTGTAAATTTTCTTCACTTCTGTTGAGCATACTATGACTCTTACTAATAGAGAGTCTTTAATTTTTTCAGTGAAGTTAATGAACATTATATTCCCTATTTGTCTCTTTTCATATTATATGCACTGAGATTTTAGGTTTTAATTGTTGTTTGTTATGAGGGAATTTTGTGTTGGTCAGAATTGTGAGGCAAATGTGGTCACAACACTTTTTTTTTTTTTTTTTTTTTTTTTTTTTTTTATACTGAAAGAATTTTGAATGTTTAATATTAAATTTTGTTTGAACACAGGAAAGAAAATTTTTCAAATAAATAAAGATAAGAACAAGATAAAAGAGCAAGAGGGTAAAAATAGAGATCATTTGGAAAGAGTTTCCTTTTTAGTTTACCATGCCAGTCTTGGCATGATAGACCATTTACTTCACCGTAAACTGTTGGCAAAAAAAAACCTAAGACTTTTACTATCTAATGCATCTGTAATTTCTAGATTTTGGATTTTTTATCTGATATGTTTGTGGTGGGGCGAAAAATGTGTTTCTTCAGATAAACAGTGAGGTAATGACAGAGTAACTACTGTACGATTTAATGCAACAGTTCAAAAGATATACAGAATTACTGGTTAATGAGGGTGATAAGCCTACAATAACCAGAGGCTTGATATACTCGTGTATCAATGATTCCAGATACTCCTAGTTATTCCTTATCTCAGTTTTGCTATGCCATCTAACACACTGAAGGAAATTGAAGTCAGAGTCCCAGTCTGCTTTCTCCGTGACACCTGAAATGGAAAATTTTTTTAATGGAGACAGTGACGCAAAGGATACAAAGGAGATACAAAGGAGAAAACATCCTCACCAGGCCAAGCAGTGTTAAGGACTGGTGTCTACTTGTGCCTGGGGCACAGGTGGCTTTGAAAAGGTCTGTAGATTTTGACCAAAGAAAAAAAGGGGGGGGAAAAAGGAAACATATGTTAAGTGAAATAAGAGCAGTGTAACATGTCTAAGATTCCTCATAGCATAGTGTAAGAAATGAGAAGTTAACTATAAAGCTGACAGCCAGAACAGATTACTGCTGTAGTCTGCATCATATATCTCCTACAGTATTGTCGCCTGTGGAACACATAAGATTGGTTGAACTAGTTTAAGGATTCTTTATGGTGTGTTGACTATGGCTGGATGCCAAGTGACCACCAAAGCCACTCTATCACTACCCCTCCTCAACTGAACAGGAGAGGGAAAATATAATGAAAAACTAATGGGTTGAGATAAGGACAGGGAGATACTCACCAATTACTGTCATGGACAAATGAGGCTCAACTCAGGGAAACTACTTTAATTTGTTGCCAATCAAAAGATACAGTAGGATAATGAGAAATAATAATAGTCTTAAAACACCTTCCCCCCACCCCTCCATTCTTCCTAGGCTCAACTTCACTCCCCAATTTATCTATCTTCTGCCCTCTGAGCAGCACGGGGCGATGGGGAATGAGGGTTTCAGTCAGTTTATTATGTGCTGTCTTTGCCATTGTGTCTTGTCCCATGCAGTGGTTTACAAGGGGGGTGAAACTTCTGAATTCCCAGAGAGTCTGCATGCCAGTGGAAGAGCCAGTCTCTGCTCGGCAGAGCCTTAGGGTGGGCCACAATGACTCAGAGGAACAGTTGTGCTGGTTACTTTATTAACCAAATGGTTAATAACCAGGGTTTGGTTTTACTAACTATTTTAGTGAATGAATGGAGACAATTTGGCAACAATCAACTGATAACTGTCCTGAGAACAAATAAAGATACTTTGGCGATGAGACTACTTTTCTAATAACTCGTCAATGATCAGCCGATCGCAATTCAGGTCCTACAAAACTTATACACATGAATATATGTTTGAGAGAGAGAGAGAGAGCAGAAAGAGGAAAGAGAAAAGAGGGAAAAGGGGAATCACCAACCTTGGATCCCGCATAGTCACAGAGTAGCCAGCTTGGTCTGTAGTTGGTGGGTTGACAAAGACACATGTGGGGTGTTGCCTTTATATAGCCTTTCTTGTGTGCAGTAGGTTGTTCCAGAAGGTTCTCATCTCTGGCTTGTACCTGTGCAGTTAGCCAAGTTCTGTCTCTGGGCAACAACAGGGGGGAGGAGGAGAGAAAGCCAACAGCATCCTGGCTTGTATTAGAAATAGTGTGACCAGCAGGAGTAGGGAGGTGATAGTCCCCCTGTACCCTGCACTGGTGAGGCCACACCTGGAGTGTTGTGTCCAGTTTTGGGCACCTCAATACGAGAGAGATATCGAGGTGCTGGAGCGAGTGCAGAGGACGGCAACGAAGCTGGTGAAGGGCCTGGAGAACATATCCTATGAGAAGCGATTGAAGGAGCTGGGGCTGTTCAGTTTGAGGAAGAGAAGGGTGAGGGGAGACCTCATCACTCTACAACTACCTGAAAGGACATTGTAGAGAGGTTGGTGCTGGTCTCTTCTCACAGGTGATTAGTGACAAAACAAGAGGGAATGGCTTTAAACTGCAACAGGGAAGGTTGAGACTGGACATTAGGAAAAAAAAAAATCACAGAGAGAGTGTTCAGACAGTGGAATAGGCTGCCCAGGTAGGTGATGGAGTCACCATCCCTGGATGTGTTTAAGAGTTGTTTAGATGAGATGTTGGGGGATATGGTGTAGGGGAGAAATAGTAGAGTAGGGTTGATGGTTGGACTCAATGATCCCAAGGGTCTTTTCCAACCTGCATGATTCTGTGAAGGGGGATGGCCCCAGCAGAGGCCATGCCCTCATTGACATGATAGTCCTGCAGTGTCTGAACAGGGCAGACAGAGCACAAGTGATGATGACAGGTTTCACCATCATGACCTTCCTTCCTTCCTTCCTTCCTTCCTTCCTTCCTTCCTTCCTTCCTTCCTTCCTTCCTTCCTTCCT
>NW_020799091.1:38427949-38446590 GCF_003259725.1 Athene cunicularia | reverse complement strand
GACAGATAGTACTCCAGCCAGGATGGCTGTGGGACCCTTGCCATCATCATGGACTCCAGGGAATCATAGAGGAGTCTTGTGGGCCTCAGAGGTTATGAGAGCTCAGGGATTTGGAAATTCATAATCATAGCACTATGCTACTACTAGCTATCGTGACTATATATTATTACATTTATTTATTTATTACGACTCCAAGTTGGGTGGGAGTGTTGATGTGCTCAAGGGTAGGGAGGCTCTGCAGAGAGACCTGGACAGGCTGGAGCCATGGGCTGAGGCCAACTGGAGGAGTTTCCATAAGGCCAAATGCCGGGGGCTGCCCTTGGGCCACAACAACCCCCAGCAGCGCTACAGGCTTGGGGAGGAGTGGCTGGAGAGCTGCCAGTCACAGAGGGACCTGGGGTGCTGATTGACAGCCGGCTGAACAGGAGCCAGCAGTGTACCCAGGGGGCCAAGAAGGCCAATGGCATCCTGGCTTGTGTCAGCAATCGCGTGGCCAGCAGGGACAGGGAAGGGATCTGACCCCTGTCCTCGGCACTGGTGAGGCCGCCCCTCGATTCTTGCGTTCAGTTTTGGGCCCCTCACTACAAAAAGGACATTGAATGACTCGAGCGTGTCCAGAGAAGGGCAATGGAGCTGGTGCAGGGTCTGGAGCACAGGTCGTACAGGGAGCGGCTGAGGGAAGTGGGGGTGTTTGGAGAAGAGGAGGCTGAGGGGAGACCTCATCGCCCTCTACAGCTCCCTGAAAGGAGGTTGCAGAGAGCTGGGGATGAGCCTCTTTAACCAAGTAATAAGGGATAGGACAAGAGGGAATGGCCTCAAGTTGCACCAGGGAAGGTTTAGACTAGATATTAGGAAGCATTTCTTTCCAGAACAGGTTGTTAGGTGTTGCAATGGGCTGCCGAGGGAGGTGGTGGAGTCCCCATCCCTGGAGGTGTTTAAGAGTCAGGTTGACATAGCGCTGAGGGATCTGGTGTAGTTGGGAACTGTCAGTGTTAGGTTAATGTTTGGGCTAGATGATCTTCAAGGTCTTTTCCAACCTAGATGATTCTGTGATTCTGTGGTTTTGGTTTTTTTGGTTTTTGTTTTGTTTTTTTTGTTTGTTTGTTTGTTTGTTTGTTTGGGTTTTTTTTTGTTTTTTTTTGTTATTGCTATTACCATAGTTGTCTTATGTGTATCTCTAAGTAAAATACTGCTTTGACATAATTGTGTCTGTGTCACTGTTTGAATTGTATGTTGCAGTCTGTATAAGCTATTATTCTATATAAACTATTAAAAATCCATATAAATATATAATTCACAAAGTCGATATCCTTCTCTGGTAATGCCACTGTGTCCTTCTGTCTGACTGATAGCAGTTTTACCTTTTAACAAGTTGATTCTTGACCTTTTGTGAGTTGCTATCTTCCCTGTCTGTTTCTTAGGATTTCTATATATTCTTGTGTTCTTGCCTGCTTTGACTCTTAGGTGACTTCAGTTCTTTGTTTTTAATGGGTTTTAAATACTAACTAATTAGTAATTTTATTATAATGCTCTCTATTTCTCCCTCTCTCCCCTCTCCCTCCCTCCCCTTCCTAATTTCCTCCCTTCCTTTCCCCTTTTTCTCTTCTCTACTTCCGTCTCCTCTCCCCTTCCCTTTGTTCTATCTCTCTGTCCTCCTTTCTCTTCTCTCTTTTGCTTACAAACAGCTAAATCTATGGCTCCTAACTAGCTTATTTCAGTAGAACTGATTGATGCGTCATATTACAACACTAGAGAGAAAATATTTCAGTATTCATACACCTACACTGTGTTGAGCTCTGTACCTTAGTGAGTTCTTGATTGCTGTGAGAGCCCTGAAATATCATGTTTGCTTTTTGGAAGAGTTTAGTCACTTTACATAACAAATATGTAATGTCAACCTACTCTACATGGATGGAACTATTGCAAACTACCACTTCCATATATGTATAATCTCATGAATAAAATTTGTATTTTTTAGCTCCTTTCCTTCTCTTTCAAAATAAATTAGATTTGGGATATGTTCCCCATGTAATATACTGTCAAAAAATAAAACTTGCTAGCACATTAGATTGGAGGTAATCTTATTTTTTTTCTCAGACCTCACTGCTATTTTTTACATCAGTAGAAATGTTCCTACAATGGTTTTCTTCTGACCTTCTGCTGAAATAAGGAAACAAGTCAATGATAGACTACGATATTTCAATTCCCTTTGCTTTAAAATTGTCTTGCTTTACTGACTCTAACTTTAGTATATCCCTAACATTATGTTAATGATCTAATTTATTTGCCATGTTGGTATGGCCCAGCTCATTTATTGGCATTACTTCTACAATTAATAAATAAATTTATGTTAGTTAGGTGCTTTAAGTATGGAATATTCTTATCAAATGCTAAGAACTTTTATTATTATTTGAAAAGCGGCTGCTAATTTATATATCTCCACAGCCATGACTGAGTATATATGTCTCTTTTCCAGTATGTCCCTGATTTGACTTAAAACCTAATGCCACAAAAGTTGCACAGTGCTCAGGAAATTATGCTCATTATTATCAAATTGTTATGACTATTATATCTTCATATGCATGGAAGAGTGAAGAAACCAGTAACTGGTTCATCACAGCTAAAAATCTGATTATAATAGTGCTGACTGAATATTAGACAATGCTTAGTCAAATTTTTCCTATCCACTCTTTTAGAGAATAAAAGCCAAAATAAAAATGTGGTTTTTTTAGAAATCTTGATAATCAGAATGAAAAATTCCTCCTTCACATATGGTTGAATATTCAGTGTTGCACACTTAATAAATCTTAGATCCCCAGTTCTGGGAACTCACAATTCTGAAATGTCTTCAGTGTGATTCTGTACTACAGCAAAACTAATCCATTTCTTTGGGTGCCAATATGCAAAAGAAAGTAGAGTACAGTGTAAGGATAAGGGCAGGTTGAAGAGGAATTCAAGTACTCAGCTGAGCTGTACTACTCAAATTATCATGTCAGGAAGCCTTGATATGTAGGCGAAAAGCTGATAAAACCCAGGCCTTTTATTCATATTCACCCACATAAGCTAAGGAAAGTGGAAACATTTGCCTCCTCTTGGGAGAGTCTTCATATTAAAAATAAACCAACTCTCCACCCCCATTCTAGAATGAAACAGGACACAGTGAATGAATAAAGATTCTACGATCAGTACAGCGACTTACTCAGAAGGCTGTCAAGTCGTATTTAATTTTCCTTGTTTTTCTCTAGATCAATTCCTGACATAAAGCTCAAATTACTAGAAAATTATGTTAGGAACACCATATTCTCTAGCTTTCTTTTGACAAATGCTCTCAGTATGAGGTGTTATTTGAAGACATGTAACAAATTAAACCTTTCTAAAGAGATAAAAATGAGGAACTTAAGAATAAAATTCAACTTGCTTAAAATCTCATGTGTGGGTTTTAGACATCTCACTTAAGATAGCCAATGAAAATAATTAAGCATTTCTAATGCTTGATGCATGTGACTTATTTTGTAGGGCTTTTTTTTTTTTTTTTTTCCAGTAGACAACTAGCTTTGATGTTGGCATCTAGTCATCTAAAACTGGGTAAAATGAATTATATCCTGTTTCTAGTTCTCAATACTTGTAGCTGGAAATGGTTTAGATTATTAGCATCTATGCTTCTGGACATGTGTACCTGTGGGACTACAGGCTTTTGTTTATTATACCTTCCTGAAATCTAAAAATTGTGTACTGTAGCCACCTCAGTACTGTGTAGTCAGTAGAGGTGGGATTTTCAGTTTGTTTTTCCAACATCTCACAAAATTGCTCCAGTCATTTATAAAGTAGAAGCACTACTTTCATGCCCTATTTTTGTGTTCTCAAATAACTTGTTAAACAGGATTTAATAACATGATCTAATAAACTCAGGTATAGTAGTCAGAGAAACACTCTGTGACTCAGCTGTTTATTCTTGTGACTGAGGTGATGAACTTTTTGACATTGCTACTACTTGTGCACTTCGTAGAGGCACAGGCTACTTATATTGACACTTCATGAATTTTGTTAATTTTTATTGGGGGAAAAAAAAAAAAAAAAGAAAGAAACTTGCTTGCTATTGACTCTTTCATCCTCCAAAGTTAGAAAGTAGATTAAAGGGGTACATTTTTTTTTGTGGATTGTGTAATTACAGTGAATTGTAACCAATAACAAAAGGAATTACTTGGTAACAAGCAAGTTACTTCTTATCTACAAAAGTTTACATTAAAGTTTTAGTTTCATTTAGGAGACAATCAGCTAACATTTTATGATATTGCTGTAATTCATGAACTTTTTTTTTTTTTTTTTTTTCTGGTGTTAATTCCAGACAGGTTACCAAAATAGTTTGTTACTTGTATTTGCCACTAACAAACTCATAAATTGGTATCCCGTTAGCGGACTATTTTGATAACAATGATACTGAACCACATGGATTTCTGAAAATATATTCTGTCATCTAAGTCACTGAGTTCAGCTGTATGTGTTGTTCTCCAGTTTCTCATTAGAAATTAAGATAATATATAGACGATGCAGGCTAGAATATGTCTCCCACGTCTGAGTGACTAAACAGCACAGTGGAATATTTTTTTTCATTTATCTTGTACTAAATAATTACCCAGTTATTTGGATAATGGGATGAATGGGAGGAGATATTACTACAAACATAGTATGCAAGAACTCTTATTTTGGGAGCTACTACTACTACTTTAGCAAGGAAGGTTAGGAAACAGCTATTTGATTTCTATCTATAAATTCACCATATGGCAAATACAGGCTATGAATAAATTACAGGAGAATCCTAACTCTTAATGTGGTGAGAATACAATCATAGCTTCAAGGTGAGGAAGCCTAGAAACTTTTCAGGCTATGATCCATAAATTTGTGAGGATCCATTTCTGAATGTATGTAGTAGGAAAGTAGATTAAGTAAATGAGAAAATATTTTGCGGTCTTTGCTCCTAAAAATACACAGTTTCACTTCAGGGGTAATGAACTCATAATATTATAAGTAGTCTTTTTCCTTTTTTAATGTAGTAGATAAATCATACTGTCTCATATAAGAAGTACCAGAATCTGGCCTCAGAATAAATTTTTCTTCTAGAATATGGAGATTTTTTTTTTTAAATTTCATGAAATATTTGGTGCTTACCTGTTCCTATTAAACTGTAATATTTAACCCATCAACATAGGTTAAGTATTCCAATTTTAGAATAAATGTCTCATAGAAGAATGAAATTATATTCTACAGAACCTCATGTTACTGGCAAATTATATGATAGATAAATAGCAATATACTTTAATGAGTCAAAGAAGAAGAGTGTATCTAGGCAGAGTATATCTGCATCTTATCTTTTTTGTTCCTTCTTTGAATTCTGATCAATGCAGAATTTACTTTAACTCCTAACTGAACTAGCAGGATTATCCTGAAACAACACCACAAAACTAAAAGCAAATTTGTATTTTAACTTGTGAAATATGGAGAGATTGCCTTTTATATTACGGTTAGAATGCAAAAGATAAGACTGCTGATCATAGGATAAACAATACCACTCTGCACATGTGACACCTATACAGCCTGGGAAGTTGCAAAGTAATAACAGATTCCTGGTTCTCCAACTAAGATCTATGCAGGAAAATTAATAAGAAAATGCCTTCGTTTCATCATGATGGCATTTGGGAGTTTTAGAACCCTCTAGTCCATTAGTCAGTTTTGCTAATGACTCTGCTCATCCTTTTAATCATGTGAAACACATTGACTGAGCTTCATTTAGTTCAAAGTGCCTTTCAGAAGCCTGAACAGAATCTGAGTGGTGTGAAACTTTACCCTTTTTCACTGCCACATATATTTAAGTAACTTAATTTGTGAGTTATATGAAGATACAATACATCCATAGTGTGTAAGAAAAAAAAACCTGCTCATTTTAAAGTATTAAAAATAGAAATTTGGGTGCCTAACGTGTTACCAAATTGTCTGTTTTACTTATGAGTATTTGTAATCTCTCTTCCTGGTGATAATTATGGAAAATGTAATGATACCTGCACTTTTCTGCATTATTCTTGCACAGATATTGTATTTACAAAATTATTTCAACTCCATGAGCAAATTTTTATGTTTGAAAATCAAGAATTTCCAGTATCAGATCTCAATAACAGTCTTGGATGACTTATTTCAGAATGACTGTTTTATAATCAACCAAATTAACAGGTTTTGAAAATTTGTCAACATGAATTTTAAAAGCTAAATTGCAAGGATATTAAATCCTTGTGCGAAACACAGAAGTGTTTCTACCGAATATACAATATTGTTAATATATCATACCTACCTGTGTTCGTTATGCCAACACACCGTGGTATATTGTAAAAAACTTAAACCCTGTATATGGAAACAAAATAAAACTATAATACTCATTATAAGCAGAATTATGGCATTTAACTAAAAAAACCCAAAAAAACAAAACCAAAAAAATCCTGAAAATCATTACTTCTGCTTTATAATGTTTGTGTTGTTTATGTTGTGTACTTTCAAGAACTCCTTCATTGCCTGAGATTTTTGCATTTGTAAATTACATCAGTGTTTTACGTTTGGCCAAAATTCAGTGCTGTCTTGATTTAAGAAATAATATATTCTTCTGCTTTGTTTTTGGAGACGTTACATTCATAATGCTTTCAAAACAGGTTTGACGCATGTTAATGGTACTGGACTTCCTCATTAAAGACTAATCAGTGATATTTCCTTTTTTTCTTTGAATAAATTTAGAAAAGCTATCACACTTTCAACAAAATGCTTATACAACTTACCCTAAAACCGTAAGACCAGGAATCCATTCTTACTTGACCCTGAGAGTGTTCAAAACCAGCATCTCTCAGAGGTGTCCTACCTGCCAAGTAAGTGTTTTGGAAGTATATGAAAGCTCCCATCATTCCAGCATTTCTGTCATGTGCAAAGCAAGCAAATAGGAAAGAATTCAAGAGATTTTTGGGGGAGAAATGTAAGTCCCAAATGGTTTTCTGTTCTTTTGTTTCATGTGAATTTTCTTTTTTTTTCCTCACATGAATGCAGTATCTTTAAAGTCACTCCAAATACACTAGTATATACTAGTATCATAGGTATATTAGATTGATAAGTTTTGATTTAGAAGATTCTAAGAGTGGCATTAGAGCTGTAGGAGTTCTGATATCTTTTGAACATTAAATTCTCAGTATACAAATTAAATACAGTAAAATTTAAGTGAGTGTTTTAAGTGTTCTGTATTTGTGATATGTACAGAATTTCAATAATCTCTGAAACACAGAAGTATGAAGTCCATCTGTTCCTCTTTATTATATGTCTGAATTCTTGAATATCAACCCATGTTAGCAACAAAGAGAATAATTATTTTAACAAACATATAGTTTGGGGTAAAACTACACAAATCTACTTTCTCATCAGCCAGAAGATGACCATAATTATTTTAATGTAATTTCAACAAGAATATCTAGCTTCACATGACATCATTCCTTACAGGGAAAATTAGATAGTTGGTTTAAAAATAGCAAACAATAATGACAATAACAAACAATGAGTTAGCTTTTTTTGTTACAATTTCACAAACTTTTTATTTGAATAGGCTCTTGTGTAGCTACTAGATGAATTTTAGGCATTTTAAAAATTCAAATGGGAAAATTCCTATGCATGTCGCCCTGGTCAGGATTTTCATCTTTTAAAGGATTTCTTCATTTGTTAAGTACTTGGAAATGACCTACTTTGTGTTCATTGACTAATTAAGTCCAGTTCCAATTCAGTCCACATTTAGGTAAATTACTTCAGAGAGAGCTGGGTCAAGCTGTTGTCGTTTTTTTCAGTTTCTGATTGGATTGTTGTGGTGCATCCACAGAAATACAAAACTGATTTTTTTTTTTTCTCCCTTACTAGGAAATTTACAATAATAATTGTAATATTATTTTTCATATAAAATGATCAGCATCTTCTCATTCAACCAAGCCATCTCTGACTGTTGAGGTCATTTTACAATGATCACTTCAGCACAAGTTACTTTCTGAAGTCATGATTCTATAATCTTTTCTCAACTTCTGTATATCAGAGCACTATCCAGCTTTTTTAAAGAGCACAGCAAATCACATATGTACACACCAATGCTCACATCTTTAGTGTTTGTTCATATCTTCTACAGATTTGCACATTTTTTTACATTTTACTAAATTTAAAATCTAATGCTCCTTCTGGTAGGTATCAGAAGTTGGACTTCCTTTGGCTGAAACACAAATTATGCTTGTATTCAGCTGCATGATCATAGATTTATGAAGCCTTCTTAGAAATCATAGTATATCGCAGACTGCAATTGGTGTTTTAGAAGTGGCCGGCTCTCAGATTTATTCCACTTCATGTCTCCCACCCATATGTAGATATTTCAGAAATCTTAAATGATGATACACTGAAACACTCCAGCTTGTGAAACTATTTAGTTTAGTTCCAAGTAGTAATGGATAACTCCTACTATGCATCCAGATGCATATAAGGCATTACATATATGCAACTGAATACTGCACACATAGTTTCTTTTTAGACAGAGAGAAAAATAGAGTGAGATTCCTGTAAGATAATTTACATTCTAGGTTTGACCTAGAATGTGAAGATTCATATCATAGAATTGTCTATTTATCTAGGATACTCAGGGCTGTTATATATATATATACTAGACACAGCTAACCTGCTCTAGAGACAGTCTTATATAGTGTACATGTGATTATGACACTCATCTTCATGTCAGAATTCAGGAACCTTTTAACTCATTCACTGCATTGCTTTTATTTAGATATCTCTTCCCATTCTACAAGATGTAGACAACTTTGAATTACACGATGATTGCTGGATAATAGATACAGACGATACCTAGGATCAGGATGTTAAAAGCCTAAGAACTAATTAATCACCTTGAGTCTCTGTTGGGCAGCTGGCCATCAACCATAAGAAGCATTACCTTGAATATGATGATCTTCAGTGTTGTTGAGATTCCATTTTCTGATTCTGTGCTTTTTCCCTAAGGGGTTTATACCTTTTCTTGTCCCTATTTTCTTCCTTGAATTCTTCACCTGCAAACTACTGCCATCTCAGTAACGTGTGTAAAGTTTTCATATGCTACATGGCCTGAACTTTCTCACAGATCACCAGCAATTTCCTAAGCAAAAATGAGCCAAAGTCATATGGTCATCCTACACTGAAACACTCTAGCCTGTGAAAGCATTTATTTTAGTTCCAAGTAGTTTTGGAAACCTCTTACTATGCATACAGATGTCCACAGCATGACTGAACTTCCAAGATATAGAGATTCTACTTCCTCCTGTAACACTTCAAAAAAGTCCCACAGTATTATAGTTCCATTATTAAATGCAAATGCATATGAATAATTAATTTCTATTACCAGTTCAGTAATCAGAATAGATAAGATTCTCCTGTTATACACCAAACATATATATTTCTTCAATATTTTATATATAAATCTTGTTCACATGCTATTTGTGTCATAAACTTCTGAAGTTCTGTTTCAGAGAATGTATTGTGGCCAAGTTAGTTGAATTAATGCACATATATCAGTACTATTTCTACAGATCTTTTATCTGTTTGATCTGTTTACTGTAAAGTGAACTTCTGAACTAACAAAGATGTTAGGAACCACACACAAAAAAAATGTAGTTCACACACTGAATTTATGAAGATAAAAGGTGATATAGATACTCCAGAAAAAAACCTTCATGGCATTACACATATTGTATTATTATTATTATTATTATTATTATTATTATTATTATTATTATTATTATTATTATTATTTATTATATCACTGTGTCTGTAACTACTAAATAAAATTTAAAAGGAGAAATATTAGTTTTCCTAAGGAGATGGAAATCATAGTGTCATTCTATAAATTAACTTTGTCTAATTTCTAATTCTTAATATATTACAATATTTTAGCTCTTCAGCCTTGACCAACACAAATCTCACTCCAGAAAGTAGTTTCAGTGCCTGATATAGTACATTTTCAGGGAACCAGCAGTAATTTACTGGAACATCAGTACTTCTATGAATGCTAGTATGACCCACTACAGACTGGACAGAAGCTACAAAAGAAAGTAACAGAGAGAAAATTACTTGAGGGAATATTACACCTGATCTGTTATTACATTGTGTTTTTTTTCTGTGAAGTTACTTGATCAATTTTCAAAGCAGGTGCTTTTATTACAAGGAAGGGCAGCAAGCTCTGGCCTTTACTGATTGCAAGCCCTCCAAAATGAATTCAGAGTGTTTTATAGAAAATTATAGTCGTGAACTTTGGTTAATTTTCAAGGGAATGGTTCTCCTTGAACACTGCTGAAAAACATTTTTCATCCTAAGTATAGAATAAGCAAAGGATGACAAGCTCAATCTATCTCTCATTTGTCTAACAGAGACAAAGTTTAAGGCACTTTCCTGAAGAATCTGATTTTTGTTCGCAGTGATAAAATATGAGAGATTTGGGTCCAGATGGTCCCTCTTGCTCTTATGGAGCTAGATTAATTAATTAATTATTGTTTAGCCGGGATTTAATCCATAAAATTCACCAAATATGAGATCCAAGAGGTTCTTTCAAGCAGTCTACTCCCTCACCACCAGGTTGATTTAGGTTTCTGTGATTAGATTTGTGATGTAGATGCAGATGTTTCAGTCTGCAAAGATATCTACAAGTACGTTATGATGTGTAGCTTGTATTGTCATTGTAAGAAGATTGTTGTGGCTCAAAAGCTGTAACAGGCCTAGAACCCATGCCACAGAAGTTGCTGGACTGCCACAGCAGTGATTAAGTACAGTTTAATTTTCTGCTTTGAGAAAAATTTACGGAAGTGTATAATTGCAACTTTAGTTCAGTGGCTAAATCTACCTAAGAATGTCCAAAAATACTCCTCAATGACATTTTTTAGTACAGTACTATTCAGTAGTCTGGTTCCTGTGAACCGTTGTTTAAGTATACAAACACTGTATAAATGTGCAAATGTTCACACTTCAACATTTAGAGAAATGAAGCAACATGTGCAGCACTCAGAACTATTCTACTGAAGTGGAGATTTAGCTTTTAGACAGTGTATTGCTAAACTGATCAAAATCTATGAATTGGATTTGTCTCTAAGTCATCTGCTTTAGGGTAAAGATCAGGTTGTTCCCATTTGTCTTCCTATGGTCTCTGAATACAGCAAATTAGATTCAGTGTAAAACAACTGCAATGACTTTGACTTTATGCAAAATTTGTGTCTCTGTAATTCTCATGGCTACTGTACAGAGTGTATCTTTTGAAAGAAGTTAGAACTTTCTCAGAGATATCAACTGAGTTACAGGGAAAAGCAACAGCAAGAAAACAGCAGTGTGTTCCTCAATCCTGTGTGATCAACATGTGATATGCGAGAAATATGGATTTGGAAAGGTAATGATACTAGCTTGAAGTAGTCTGAAATTATTTGATGCATTAATATGAAATGTAATATTAAAATAGAAAAAAAATATTTTAAGTGTTATGAGGAAAAGAGACCATTGTTACTTTATACCTTGAAATTCTGTAGATTTTCTTGCTTGTATTTTTTCACCCGGTGCTCTGTCTCTCTGAGAATTCCTTATTTGTGTCTTCTTCAGAGTCGATCCAAAGTGCGTGTCTGTCTCTTGACCCACAGATCTATTCACTTCTGTTTGTTGTCCTGTTGAAATTACAGACTGTTTTCTAACATTATTCATATGGCTGTTACTTCAGTGAAACTGAATATTGGTAAAAGAAGAATTCTAGAGAGGAAGGGAGGAAAAAGGAGGGGAGGAAGCCATCTGAAAGGAGTGATTTAAAAAACATTATCTTTAGTTTCCACAGTAATAATTTAAGTGTTTTATTTCTAGAGGAATATGTTCTTAGTCAGAATTACTTCTTGACTTAACTATGGTGTTTTATTAAGTAACAGATGGTCCTACCAGTTTATCATGTCTGTCCTTCATCAGCTATAAAAGCAAGCACTTACAGATTTTACCCTAAATTAAAAAAAAAAAATCCCAAATACTGAAAAGGTTTTAGATAACAAATATTTTCTTTCTCCTAATTTACAGGTATTTGACTGAGAGAAAGATTATTATGCTAGATTTAAGGAATGACACTCTTCAACATCTGAATGGTCTTTTGTTTGGTTGTTTTTTGTTTTGTTTTGTTTTGTTTTTTTTTTTTTGTCTGTTGTGGTTTTATATATTTACCTGGGAATAAAAACTTTCTTTCCAAAAGTAAGACAAACAACATTCAAACTTGCTTTCAAATACTGTGTGTAACATTAAATATGAAATATTAGTAAAGACATGATGAATATTTATCATATGCAGGTGCAGTGTTTAGTTGATGAAGACTTCCCTCGTTCAGTCTAGTGTTATACACTCAAACCAATCCCCAGCCAACATTTTCCAAAAAAGTTACTATCTTTATTACGTAATTGCCCATTGTATTACACCTGCTGTTATAAGGTTTTTTTTGTGGTTTTTGTTTTGTTTTGTTTTGTTTTGTTTTTTGGTGGTGTTCCCAGGAATCTTGCATATAACTATTTCATTTATTTATTTCAAAAGATGACAGAGAACTTCAGTTTTCAAAACTCAACAGTATATTAACTGGTAGGTGTCCATTAATAACGAAATATTTATGATCATCTGAAAGGTATGTCAGATAGATATTCATGCAACTAGATGGAAGCTGTTTTGTTGCTTATTTCTGATAAGAGCATGCAATCTATCTGGAGAAGTTTTACGTTTTGAGTTTTGGTTTGTTTGTTTGGGGTTTTTTTTATATACCTCCAAAAATAAAAGGATACAGCTACTCACTTGAAACTACGCTCATCTTTAAGACACAGAAAAAAATCCAATAATCAAAAAACTCTGCAAGCCAGATGGTGTTAAAATATATCTAATAAAAGAAATAAGTTGCTGGCAATCATTTCAGTTATGATGAATTCAATTATCAAGTGTCAATCTTATTTTAGTTATAGATAAGAACTAGATAGATCAACAAGCTGCCAGATAGCTAGAAGTACGATTTTAATCTCTACTGCCATTTATACCTAAATCTTTATATTTTCAAGTGCTTTATAAATATTGAAACCAAATCATGTTTTGTGACACAAATCTACCTGCAAGAATTAAGCCAATGTTCATAGAAGAATGTGTGATTGTGTCTGAATAAGTCTTTCACCAATCTATTTGATCAAATAAGTTTTACTACATATATTTCCATGACAAGAAGACAAAACCATGATTGTATAACTTGTTTGAGAATACAGTTCTACAGGCAGCTCTGTGTACGGCATTCCACTCTCAGGACTACACAACAGGTACACAGCATGGCTAATGGGGCAATTTTTAAAGTTTTGTAAAAAATCTCTAGCTAACAAATACTAAATGGGTAGTTTGATAGTGATTCAGTTGCTCATATGCAACTGAATGCATGATACCTATCTAGTGGCATTTAGAATATCTCAAGAAATCTGGGACAGTCACCTTGGCACATGTAACAGGACCTAAGTGACACCCATGTACTTCAAGATAAGCAACTGGAGGTCAGGGGAGATACTGTAGGGCATCTCAGCTTGTGCTAGACACCTACATTTAGGCGACTGAATCTCTTCTTTATTTATTTCTCTTTTTTGAAAACTATTTGTAATATATTCCATAATTCAGGAGAAGGTCTTGTCTCGAGTTAGGATTATTATCTCAGTAAGAGTTATAGTAATTGTTCAGTAACAGCTTCATAGTTATTTTAGATTGCCATAGTTACTTTATCACATCACCCTTTATGTAAAACAAGGAAGTGGGGAAAAATGTGACTGATTACTCAAATGGAATTTGCACGAAATACCGAAGGTGTGTGTTTATTTTTACCAATTAATTTCTTATCATTCCATATGCAGACTAAAAGTGTGAGTTACTTTGTAATTCAATACTATTTATGACAAGACAGAAGACAGCAGGAGGGTTCTGACATAAGCTTTTATTTGCTTAGGTGCCTATTTCTGCATCTGTTCTCTTGTGTGGACAAGTTATTTGTTTCTGTATGTAAATATTCTAAGTGATTTGACAGTTTCTCTAGAGAACTATATATCATTCACATTAAGGCCACAACATCTTTAGAGCCAGACTGAAGAATGGAATAGGAACCAGAACACAAAATGGGAAACTGAGATTCAGGAAGTGATGGGCAGGATGAAGGCAGATAACAATCAAGTTTTGGAAGAATGACACATAAAAGTTTAATGCAAAGTGAGGTGGGAAATAGAAATCAGGTGGTAGTTTAGCAAGTAATCCAGGACATACCTTAATCTGGGACATAACTTCTGG
This sequence comes from Athene cunicularia, assembly GCF_003259725.1. Classification (NCBI taxonomy): domain Eukaryota; kingdom Metazoa; phylum Chordata; class Aves; order Strigiformes; family Strigidae; genus Athene; species Athene cunicularia. The sequence continues at coordinate 38,432,199 of NW_020799091.1, read as the reverse complement.
AAAGAAATAGCAAGTAGGATCTCTGATGAGGAATGTTAAATTGGAAAATAGAGATAATACTTCAGTGGAAAGTGCAAAGGGATAAACTGAGAAGGAAAACAGAAACAAAAGGCATGGAAGGGGGTCAAAATGACTGAAGCAGGAGCAAGCTTGTGAGATGATTTGCAACTATCGTCAGTTCTTTCATTAGTTCAACAAGCAGAGGTCTTTGAGGTGGATCCAAAGACTTCACCTTGCTGAGAAATCATGTGGACATCAGCATGGTTCAAATTCTTGTGTAAAATTATTTCTCTGAGTCTATCACTATGTGTACATCTCTTTACAAGTAACAGCTTTTCATAGGTTGTGATTAACTGATATAAACTCAAGAATGTATTGATTGTATATGATTTATTCTCCAGATGCCTTACTAAAATAATAAAAGAATCTCACTGAAAAGACTCCTGGTCCTGGTGAGAACAAAACTTTCTCATACAAGGTGTTCCAGTGTCAATTTTTCCTAATTTTAGAAAAAGTGGTTTTGTGAGGTTTTTATTTGGGTGGGGGTGGGTGGGTTTAGGTTTGTCTGTTTGTTTGATTCATTTAGTTTCCTCACCTCCTCTAGTAATGTTTACTCTACAAATAACAGCGAGAGGCAGGATCAGAATAACTTAAAACTTCATGTAACATTTCCAGAGTATAAGGGTACATGTTAGAAAAATGTATATTTTTATGTGAACAGGTGATTATACCATACATCCAAACCAACATCACATTGGCTACATTTCTTATTCGTTATTCTACTTCAGATTCCCATTTTCTCAGTTTTTTGTGGGTTTTGATGACTTCGCTGTTTGACAATTAAAGAATTCATGATTTGCTATGATCAACACATTCAAAACAGAAAAGAAGAAAAAAAAAAGGAAAAAGAAAGAAAAGAAAAGAAAAGAAAAGAAAAGAAAAGAAAAGAAAAGAAAAGAAAAGAAAAGAAAAGAAAAGAAAAGAAAAGAAAAGAAAAGAAAAGAAAAGAAAAGAAAAGAGAAAGAAAGAAAAGATCTTTTAAACTTGCCTCTTGAGAGGAAATAGCCTTTACTGGTTACTCAGATTTTTTACACTGCTGTAGCAGATGTAAATAGCAGATAAGTGGCTGCCTCAGTCTGAGAAGCCCAATAACTTCTCTTCAAGTGTGATAGTGTGACTAACTTTGATGTTGATAACTGAAAATCAGGAACTACTGTGAAGCTGTCACTCTCTGTCTACTTTCCAAGACTTCCTAAATAAATGCATGTAAAGACCCTTCTTCATCCAAGAATTTCCAGTATGTTTAACTTCAGTTTTTCAAAGATGTGCCCTGTGTTGTGTAACATCTTCTGAGAGACATTTAGACTTAAATTCTGTAGATATTCAGGTATCCTCATTTTTTTCCCACCTACTTTATGCAGAATTCAGGTGCTTATATTGGTCATACCTAAATGAAAGCCTGAAATTTAGGACATTTTATGCCTATATCATTTGGATTCTAAATTGGTTACTTCTTATTTTGCTTTTCTTCTTATTTAGCCCTTTGTCAGATCAAATCCATCATCCCATACTGAGAACTTGTTTAGCTTTTAAATCTTCAGGATGTGCTTAATGGTGTTTTGGATGTTTCTGATTACCAGAAGGTTGCAGAATACTTTTTTGAATCACTAAAATAAACTCTTTAATTTTTCTATACAGCTTTTTTTTTTTTTTTTTTTTTTTTTTTTTTTTTTTTCCTCCTTCTTTCCCAGTGATAGAGATTGTTATCTTCTTTGTAACTCCAGAATAATTTGGGAACTACATCTACAACACATAAAGGGTTGGAAATTGAGCAGGAATCTTAGAGTCATGGGTTTACACTTAAAAATAGTGTATCTTATTGTTTTTATGCCATTTCAGGAATTAAAAAGAAAAACAAAATCACTGACTTGCCTAGATAGACTGTTAAAGATACATCACAGATGTATGCTTTGAAAAATTTCTTATCTAAAACTCATCAAAATCTGTTAGAGTATTACAGTGATTCTGATAGATGTGGGATACAGCAAATCACATTACAGCTAAATCTGTACTTATTACTTTTCCACAAGTTCAAAATTTAAAGTAGATTCCAAGATTTCTTAAAAGTGTGCTCACAGTACAGTTAAGAAAAACAATGTTGCCATATTTTGCTGTCTTTCAGAATAGTGACAAAATTTCCAGTAATTTTAGTTCAATATTTTTATGATTTGTTATGCAAGATATCCTTCAAAGGATGAGAAATGAGTATATTAAATCATTTAGTGTTTTTTCATGTATACCCTTATGAATTACTCTCATTAGATATAAGTGATTACTCTGTGTTTTACTACATTTCAGAAAAAGATAAGCAAGTGTGATAATTAAAGATTACAGGATATCTTACAACACTGGTGAGCAAATATGTTTGGTACACTGCATTACTTGGCTTAATAATGAGTGAGATCATTGGATTAATTTCATATGTTTTCAGTATTGGATAAGGATGTTTGTACAAGGCATAGGTATAAATATTCAAGTTAGGAAGCAAGCATAACAATATTTACAAAAAAATAAAAATTATATTTTTATTCCTTAGGTTTCTGGAACAAATATTTGCATTAAAATAAGAGAACTTCATTGCTTTCTTATGTTTAGCCTCCCCTTGATACAAATTGAACTGCATTTGATAAACTGTTCGTATCACAAAAGTGATGCCAGTCGAGAAAAAAAAAATGTTTTAATGCGAATTTTTGTTGTTATGTTTTCAAAAGATCTGCTTTAAAATCTTGTCAGGATTCTGGCTAGCTGTAACAAGTAGCATGGGAGCAAATATACTCTTTTATCTTTCAAAGGAACAAAAGGCTGCCAGGTTTATTTAGGCTTTTCACACCTTCCATTTCACTTATTCCAATCCTTTATCAAGCTACTATTTATATTATTCCTGCTTCTATGTTTTCTAGTGCTTCATAAAGTAACAAGGGTATAGAAGGGGACAATTATTGAAACTGTTATTCAAGTTTTACTGCAAAGTAAAATTCTCATAGATCTCCATAATTGAGGGTCATTTCTTCCTGCCAGCACAAGACCCATCAGATGACAGAAAGTAATGAATACATCATCTCCTAAGTTGTGGTTATTCTGTATGTCAAATCATTTTACACTGCCCCGAAGACCTGTCTGGTTTTCTTGCATACTAGTTCACTCTGCTCATGCTGAAGTTGTGGGAGAGGAAAAGAAAATAAATGCATAAATAAAAGGGAAATAAGATTTTGTCTCCAAACACCAATACAAGGAAATGGAATGAGATAATCAAGAGCAAATTGAATTTGCTAAAATACTGCTGCGGAGATGAGTTCAGAGCCAATTGTTCAACTCTTTTCCCAGAATACTTTGATTGAATTATTGGATCAGCCAGTTATGAATGTCTAAAACCAATGCTATTTCAGGTCTTGGCAGACTGTGAAGGTTTTCTCATTCTTGGGGTGCACATTCAAATTAAACAGTGAGAAAATTTGTTTGTTTGTTTGTTTCTTCTGATACTGTGGTTTTTTTGTTTGTTTTTTTTTTTTTAAAAGACAGGAAAAAGTAAGGTAGTTTTTATAATGCATTTTGAGATACAACAGTAGTTTTTCCTCTCTGCCTGATGTTCTATCTCAGTAGGGCAACATGAAAACTAAGACAAACAATTTTTTCCATGTTTTGACAGCTTTAGTGGAGACCCCTCCATCCCCATGCATATCTTCTAATAATAATCTGATGGTTAGGGAATTTTATAAAGAGATAAAAATGTTAATTTCAATAAATTTTAATCTTTCACTGAGCTCACATTTCCTTTTTGTATGTTCAGTTGGTGAGCTGTTGTGTAGTAGGAAACCAGTGCCTCCTTAGCTGGTTCCTTTCGTTACAAATTTTGAACGATAATAGCAACCTGTGCCCCATTGTTTCAGAATAAATATGTCATTTTCTTGATTCTGTTCCAGTTATGTTTTCCATACCAAAAAATCTCTGAATATCTCAACACAAGCACTTTCTTCAGTATTTCTTGTACAAATTGTAAGCCAGCTTAGTGGCTTTGTTAGATTCTCTGCTCATTTACTGAATGATTCCCAACTGTATAGGGAGAATGCATATAGAAAAGGGACAAGAGACAAAGGAACCTAAACACCACAGTGTTTAGTGTATTAAAAGCTCCTTTAGATTTAACCTTGGATACTGTTATTTTTCAAGTTTTAGACTTGTCCGAAAAACTT
>NW_020799091.1:38373418-38427899 GCF_003259725.1 Athene cunicularia | reverse complement strand
AAATGCATGAGTATTATATACCATTTTTTCTTTCTACTTGGGCCTTAGTGAGGTTAAATGACAAAAGTATAAAAGAGAAAAGTTATTTTTATTTTAAAAGCTACAGAGCTAATTTTCACTAATTGTTCCTCTAAAAAAAGGTGTTTAAATTACACATAACTGAGTAATTTAAAGTGAATGCTTTATTGGATACATTTTTTCCTATTTACTTGAATTCCACATATAATAATTTTGAATATGTCAGATACATAGTTATAGAATAATTCCTGGTTTGAGAATAAGCCTCAACACTTATGCTGTGTAGACATGGTCATATTATATGAATAAATAACCTTTTTATTTATAATCACAAATCATTCATATCAGTGTCCACATCAAAATGGAAAAATGATGTAGTAATTAAATTTCTTTATTCAGTAAGGTTATAACTACATTGATATCAGCTGGGATTCTGGCTTGATCACTCTTTTTGAAAGTTTGTGTTAAAAAGAAAATCTAGTTTTTAAGACTAAATTTTTGCATATGAATTAGCATCAATGATCAGTATTTACTATTTATTTAAGTCTTGTTTCTTCTTTCTTTTTCTTTTTGAATTTTGTGAACTTTTTACACTTTCCAGAATAAAAATTAATATGCCCCATATTAACTACAGGTCTGACTTTGCATGGTCCTGATAAAAGACATCTCTTAGATCTCACGCAGTCTTTGTCCTCACTTTGTGGAATTGTTCCAGTGTTTTCAGTGTGACACTGTGCCCTGAGTGGCAGTTCTCCCTCTGCCATTTATGGTTCTCACTTCAAATATACCTTTCCAGTTCTTAATCCTCCTCTTTCCCTTGGAGAAATGACATAGAAAAGTAACCAGCTGTGTCTATAAGGAAAAGATTTATTTTTACAGAACAAAAGGCATCTCTTTAAAGAAAAAATATACATTAAAATAAAATACAGTGCACATATCTAGTTTCTTTCAGGTTTCCACTGGAGATTCTCAACATGTCCATAACTGACCAGTAAGGGTGTAATATAGTAATTTCTTTAACCTGCTCACCCTTATCCACATAGAAAAGCACCTTTAAATTCTCATTTTTCTTTTGAAATTGAGGTTCTCAGTCCTTTTTGAAAGCTGTATGTAGATCTTTCATTTCCTTCATTGACTTATATACTGGATCTGCTGGGGATGGAATTAACTTTCTTCGGTAACAGCCCATATGGTGCTGTGCTTTGCATTTGTGGGTAAAACAGTGTTGGTAACACGCCAGTGTTTCAGCTGTTGCTAAACAGTACATGTACAGTGTCAAGGCTTTCCTTCTCCCTTCCTCCGTCATCAGTGAATGGGCTGGGGAAGAATATGAGAGGGAAATAGCTGAGACAACTGACCCCAACTGACCAAAGCAATACTCCATACCATATGACATCGTGCTCAGCAATAAAAGCTCCAGTAAAGAAGGAGGCAGTCAGAACGTTCATGGTTACAAAGTTTATCTTCCCATGATAGTGTTGAGGTTCTGCTTTCTAGACAGTGGCAAAACCTCTGCCTGCTGATGGGACATAGTGAATTAATCCCTTGTGTTATTTTGCTTGCACATGCAGCTTTTGATTTCCCTATCTGTCATTTTCTCAGTCCACAAGTCTTCTCCCCTTCATTCTATTTACTCCCTGTCCAGAGAGAGAGGGGAGTGAGTGAGAGGCTAAGTAGGTGTGTAGCTGTTGGTGAGTGCCAACACATCAAACCTTGTGACATTTCACCAACGTTTGAGAGTATGTTGATCTGGTACTAGTGGTGCTGGGTTTTTTTTTTGTTTTGTTTTGTTTTTTTTCTTTTTTTTCCCACTAGCATTTATCAAGATAATTTTTGTTAATTCATGTTTTAATTCTTATATCAAATACTGAAATATCTTTAGTCTAGTGGCCAGATCACATATTTACTTCATGAAATTATTGCATATATATGTTCTCAAGTCATGACATAATATCTTTACATATATTAGAAGCTGTTGAAACAGATATATATATATGTATTTGAGAGATATGAATATAAATTCATACAGTATTTTGAATAAATAAAGCCTTGTATATGAATTTTTAAAATAAATTCTTTTATAGAAGTCAGAACTATACAACAAAATACAGTTCAATTGTTTTGCCCTTATTTTTACGAGGTAATTTATGTGATGGTACCACAACTTTGACAAGCATTCTGGCAAGAACTTAAATTTCACACCCTTACAGACTTTCCTGTCAGCATACTCAAATTTCAAAGCATCTGACAGTAACAAGCATTAGTTCATAAATACATAATAATTGAGAATGTTTAATATTGATTAGATGAGTAGTGACATTCATCTACGAATATGCTGTCTAAAATTTAGGCACACAACGAAAGCTATTTATCTAGATGTCCTCTACAGTCAATGGAAAGGAGCATCTTGCAAAAAGTAACATTTACTCTAAACATAAGTGACAAAGAGAGGAGGATTGACTCACTCACTGCTGGTGATTCTCTAGGTAATTGAATGACTGGTGGCCACTACTAGTGTAACTTCTATATAGCTATATATAAGCAAAACTAATCCTACTCTTAATTACACCTTATTTCCTCATTACTTAAAGATGAATACTGCAAATGCTTGACTTAACAAATCGAAGTACCTTTCCAAATATATATTTACACAGCATTTTATCAAAATTATGTTCTTCGTAAAAGTATCTGCTGATCAATTCAAATGTTGTCCAGAATATTTAAGGATATTACACAAATTAGTGATGCATCTGTACTCAAAGTGAAATATACATAATGCATAGTTAAATATAGAGTAACCCAGTGCTCAATAAAAGGCAATGAAATTATAGAAATAAGGAGAATAAGTAGAATTACTGTAAAGAAACTGAAAAAGTGTTAGGACTATAAACTTTCACAGAATCACAGAATCGTCTGGGTTGGAAAAGACCTTGGAGATCATCCAATCCAACCATTAACCTAGCACTGACAGTTCCCAACTACACCATATCCCTCAGTGCTATGTCAACCCGACTCTTAAACAGCTTCAGGGATGGGGAATCCACCACTGCCCTGGGCAGCCCATTCCAACGCCTAACAACCTGTTCTGTAAAGAAATGCTTCCTAATATCCAGTCTAAACCTTCCCTGGTGCAACTTGAGGCCATTCCCTCTTGTCCTATCGCTTATTACTTGGTTAAAGAATCTCATCCCCATCTCTCTGCACCCTCCTTTCAGGGAGCTGTAGAGGGCGATGAGGTCTCCCCTCAGCCTCCTCTTCTCCAGACTAAACACCCCCAGTTCCCTCAGCCGCTCCCCGTACGACCTGTGCTCCAGACCCTGCACCAGCTTCGTTGCCCTTCTCTGGACACGCTCGAGTCATTCAATGTCCTTTTTGTAGTGAGGGGCCCAAAACTTTCATGTCTCTGGTAATGAACCAAGTAGAAATCCTCTAGATATAGGAATTAACTTTCACAAAATTAGTGTAGTATTAATTATTTTTCTTTTTTTTTTTTTTTTTTTTATTATTTTTCTTTTTTTTTTTTTTCTTTCTTTCTTGTTATATTATGCCGTTTTTGCTCCCTGCATATTATCTTTTATTTTCCTTTCTAACATCCCCCATACATAACCATAATTCAAAGATAATGAGGTGGTTTTCCTTTTTCTGTATTTTCTTCCAATGCATTGGCACACACACTGATCAATGATGTGTGTTATTGAAATGTTCTTATGGGTGTCAGATAACATTTACCAAAAAAGTCAATGATTAACTGCATTCAGTGATTAATAAATCATATTAAAAGTCCATTAATATGTCTTAATCTTGTAATAGTTTTGATTTTATTTACATTTTATTGATTGTTATTTTATTGATTATTGATTGTTTGTTGAACAGATCCATTATCAAAATTGAACTCTGCTGCCTAGTTTTGATGGCCCAGGTACATCAAATAATGTAATTCCCCAAGGAACGTCTACAATTCTTAATGCTGGCAGCGTGTTACAGAGAAATTAGTCTTTCATTATCAGTAAAAGTACAAAGACTAGAAAATTTAGCAGATATTTATCTTTTTCCTCACTAATCTACACTCATATTGTTTGAAGTATCAGTTCTAGAAAAACTAAGACCCTATAAACACATATTAGATTGTGCAGTATTCGAAATGTACTTCTTCACACTCAAATTACTTTGCAAAAATTTTCTTACACTAATGAAGCACCAGGATTCATAAGTATAGAGTCTTTTGCCTATGTTGTATCCCTCTGGTAGGAATTATAAACAGACATAACCTTCTGGGTCATTAAAAAGTGCAAAATTAGGACTTAAATTGAGCTAAACAAAGTCATGTACTTGTCAGGGTCATTTTGTTAGAATTTGCATCAGGCATTATTGAAATCTTCAGTACAGTTAGTGTGTGTCAAGCAAAGTTTGAAGTTGGTAAATATATGTCCAACTCTAATGAAAAATACATTTATGGATTGCAAGGTAATGTAAGAAGTTCACAAGTATATTTAAAATTAATATTCTACTTATATTTTTGTCTGTAACACTAGGTACCCAAACATAAACTGAAATATAACAAAAGTAACACATTGATCCAAAAAGAAAAAAAATACTTTCAGCAATACAACTATTAGTTTTTCATTAAGAGAAATTATATGATTGTTAGAGTGGCCGAAATCGCTTGGCACTTGGCAGGCATCATTCAAGAGGTTTTAATGAAAGTGACTTTGTCCACATTTACTGATGAAACTGGATATAAAAGTTATGTTAATATGTTAATGATGGTTTCCATTGCAAAGAATCATCTATTACCTGGACTTCACCTGGAAATTATCCTCACTGGCTTTAGATAATAGGCAGAAAATATAGAATATTCTATCCCTGGTCATCTCCCTTATCATCTTCCCTGGATGAGTCATCTTCGCCCAGATGAGTAAGTAAGTAACTCATCTTTTATTAGTCCAGCAAAGTCTGCTAAAGGTTGAGATCAAGAAATGTCTTAAATAGTGTTCAACACTGTTGTCAGAGAAGCCAGTGAGAAAAGGCAACAAGACAACAGTGTAGTGAAAGAAAGTGAAGAAGTCATGATTTCTGCTTGATTTTTCATGCTGTAGGCTTTGTTCACCTGGGATGGACCATCTCACCAGTGTACTACATATGAAAGAAGCAACATGCTGTGCTCTGAAGGTAAATTACCAATTGCTGCTTCTCTACGGGACAACAGTAATTGAGCTTCTATCCTTGGTGGTGCTGTAGTTTAGATTAGTTCCTTGAGATTTCATTGGTCTTGTACTCAAATTTTTTTTTTTTTTTTTTTTTTTTTTTTTTTCCATATCATTCTGAATAATTCTAACAGAAAGTGTACATGGGGTCATACTCTGTCTTTATGAGTGAAGTGTTAGAGACCATTGGAGGGTGAAGTGTTCTCACTCTCAAGATGGAAATGGATTGTTTTCTGAAGCTTGTAGAAATTTCCAAACTCTTCTTCTGATTTTTTATTTATTTGTTTGTTTGTTTGTTTACTTTGGAAAATATCAAGCAAATAACCTTTCCTGCATCCTTATCAGTGAAGGTCCCACACAAAAGCTAAAATGCATGCAGTGAGGAATGGATTCCACTGACTTTCTAAAGTTATATTGAACAGTCCCTATTCTGTGCCTCTATCTATGAAGATTAATTCGTTGAGAAATGAGTACTGATGGTACTAATGGACTTCAGAATGAAGAAAAGTTAATTCAGCTTCAGGTGTGCAACTTATGGCATGTAGTATGCAGATAATGTCCTGATTAGGAACTGCAGAAGCTGTCCTTAAACTATTGATTTATTTGGATGCTTACCATTTTTTCCCATCTCCCAAAAAAAAAAAAAAAAAAAAAATAGAATATGCAAACAGAAGTTCTCAGATGTTTGAGACTCCCTTTCCAACTTTTCATTCACACTGAGTTTTACAGTAGATATGAGTTTTTTCATACATTGCACAAAATGTTGATAGAAAATGTTACCTTTCTTAACAAACTCTGTCTCCTAAAAAACTCTGTCTCACACTGTACCTGAAGGTAGTAGCTCAAAGAGATGGAATACTCATTTCTAGATTTAATTCTTATACCAATGAAGTCATCGTGAGTTGCATTCTGCATTTCCTTGGCTAACATACTACTAACATGCTAAATATGCACACTGTCACTTCTTTCCTCACCCCTCACTGCCTGCACAGCATTTTTACCCTTTGTTAACTACCTTTTCCTCACGGCACCATCACCTTGGCTGAGGGGCTCAGCTCTGCCCTGGTGCATCTGTTGAATGTTGTTAGGTCTGTCCATGATGACAATGACCTTGTGTTAGAGACTGTATGAAATTTTTCAGAATAGAATTTTCCATTTTAAGCCAAGTTTCCATCATACTAGTTGGAAAACTGTTCATCAGGGCTCTGTTCTCTAAGTTTATTTCACCTGGATTGGTTTCAGAATTCTCACAAAATATTACATTACCTTTGTTATCCTTTTTAGGCTGCCATAAGCCATACATTTTACCTTATAAATAATTCTACTAATGTACAAACTTTGAAAAGCAATATTGTAATAATTGTCATTTGACATTTATACTTCGTACTCAAACATGAATAAAACATTAAAATATATTATAAAAACAAACCCACCACTTCCCAGACATTTTGAATGGGGAGATAACAGTGAAAATACCAACCTGGTAATATTGTACAATTATGATTGAAGCTGCTTAATGTTGAAAATTACTTTGAATTGTTATATTTTCAGACGTTTATTCTGAAAATGCTGAAGTTCAGTTTAGGTAGGCATACATAAAAAACAGACACCTTTGAAGATATAATTTACTGTGTACTTTAATTTCTGAAATCAGCAGGCATTCATTTTAGACTTGTGCATATATCCTCACAGAATTTACTTACTTTAAGCATAGAGAAGAAAGATAAATATTATTGTATAGCTATTTTACATGATGTTTTGAATGTATATATCCATAACCTGCACAGCCATATATCAGCATGAAACATACACATATTATTTTATCAAAAAACAACACAAATGTGTATGTAGAAGAGACTTATGAAATATATCTGGTAGAGAAACCAAAACAAATTTAGGATAGATTAATGCAGGAAAATGCAAGAAGAAGAAAAAAGGAAATGCTATATTTTGTTAACATATTTCATTTACACTAATAAAATGATGCATAGTGAAAATAGATGCATATACTTTATAACTTACATTTTCTTAACCAATTTCTGTTTTTTCTATTTCTTTAATAGATGAATGTATAACTCCTATCATTGGAGACTGTGGAAAACATCTAAAATGAGGGTAGTTAATCCTTGTGTACATGGTGATGTCTTTTTAATATCACAACAATTAATAAAAACATACTAATATAATCCCAAGTAAGATTAGTTCTCTTTTGCTATAAGAAAAAAAAATAATGAAAGGGTTAGTTCATATACTTTAAAACACCATTTGACAACATAATTTTCATGATGAAAGGTAGACAAACATTAGTAACCATTATTCTTAAGTCATACCTTTGAAGAACATAATGAACGAGACCACAAAGAAGATAAATTTTTTGTTAGCTCACCCAGAGAACAGTTCTAAATACATTGAAAATTAGAACAAAGAGGTTATATCATTTTGTATTAATAGACTTATCAATAATATAGGAAAGAAACTGAAAAGAAATTTGACTATAAAAAAAAAAAAAAAAATCCTGTATGATGAGGTATAACATATGCCGGTGTAGACTTTGTATTTCTCAGGTACTAGGCCTGCAAATTTAAAGAGGAATTTACAGTTTGCCCAGGGAATATTGTAAACAATATTACACATCTAAATCTTTATAGAAAGACAAATGGTATCTCATAAACTTTTTCTACTCTACCAAAACTACAGACTGTTGATAGGAAATGTCTAATGGTTTAATGCATAAGTAGTTTTGATATACAGATTAACAAGATCTTGAGTAGTCTAGACTTTGAAATGGTTAACAAATAGATATTGAGAATTTCTTTGGAAATTAACATAAACTGATGAAATGAATACACATAACTGAAAAGTGTAGGTTTTAATGTAGGAAACATTATTTAATTGTACCCTCTTTGTCATCACTCAGAATAAACATTCCAGGTTGTGAATCTTACTTTAATTTGACAGTTAAAACAAATAGTTTTGTTTAAGCATAAACACTTTATTACTTAGAGTTTATTTGTACTTTAAAATAGGTTATTCTAGGCTACTTTGCTTCTGGGATGAAATTTAATCTGTGTGTTTGCCACATACCTTAATTAATAGATAATTATACATAATTTCTTGGAATAGGAACAAAAGTTTTATTTAGTTGGCTGAAAAAATGTTTTTTTTCTTTTTGCTTACCTCAAAATGTTTTCTGAAAGAAATCAGAGAATGTCTAGTAAAATACTTTTAATCAGAACATGACATATTAGAAAGTGTAGATATCCAAGTACACTCAGTGTCATTGCCATACATACATCAAACATGGTTTAAAACAAGTGTAGTCCATTGATTTTAACTGATTTATCCAAACTTTGTTTGTAATAGGGCAGAGTAAGGTCTAGCATTGAATGATTGAAAAATTAAAATAGAAGAAAACATTATTTATATGAGTGAAAAGAAGCAAATACTTTAATTCATAAGGAAACAGGTGCTGTATTAAACTAATATTGTTGCGGAGTTTGAATTACATTGATGTATTGGAGGGTTTGGACTAGGCCTGGTTCATCATTGAAGCTCAGGTAGAAAGCAACAAATTCTGCATTTCCCCTCAGAACACATTGAAAAAAGTTACCCAAATCAAACAGGTCATATCTGTAGAGCTGTAAATCATGTCCTTCCACTGATGTCAAATAATGAAGATTTATTTTTTTTTTCCCCAGATGTGGTGGTTTAGGTCTTGCTGGGACCCGAGACCACGTTGTCGCTGGCTGTCCCTCACCCTCAAATCAGACGGGGCAGGGAGTGAGATACAAACCCTGGGGTTGAGATAAGAAAAAAAAAAATAGCACAACAGTGTAACAAATAACAAACAGAACAATAGCAAATACAATAAAACAGTAATAACAATGAACAGGACAAGAGTTATACAGAGATATACTGCACGGATAGAGCAGCGAAGGGGAGCAATGATGAACAAAAGCTCTCCCTGCTCTTCCCACGCTTGGGTGCCCAGACTTGATGTCAGCATGGTATTGAATAATCCGGCAAGAGCTCACTCCCCAGTGCTGGGGAAACTTAACCTTATCCTAACTGAACCAGGACACCAGATTTATTTATTTGTTTGTTTGTTTGTTTATTTCTACTAATTATCTCTGATTTTTCTCTTTATTTTGCAAGTGTCTTTTCAAATCTCTCACATTTGCTATACTCAAAATCATGTTTTGAATAAAAATAAACACACCTTATATGTGAAATCAATAATTTATTGTTAGCCTACATTAAAAAAATTAACTGTTTAATTAAAATGCAGCAAATAATTAATACTTTTAGTCCAGGTATGGTAAATTAGGACTGCCAGCCCCAAATTTCCTAATTTTTATACAAACAAACAAAACAAATATTACTAACAATGATGTGGTTAAAACTGTTATGCAAGGAAATTATTCTTTGGTGTTACGCTCACCCTTTCACCATTTCTGTAAACCCTGAGGTTGATAGGTGTGTTGGTTTGGGCTGGGGTTCAGTTTTCTTCATAGTAGTTAGTATGAGGCAATGTTTTGAATTTGTACTGGAAATAGTGTTGATCGTTTAGGGATGTTTTCGTTATTGCTGAGCAGTGCTTACACTGAGTCAAGGCCTTTTCTACTCTTCACCCCACCAGTGAGTAGGTTGGGGATGCACAAAAACTTGGGATGGGACACAGCTGGGACAGCTGACCCTGACTGACTAAAGGAATATCCCATACATATGACATAAAAGCTGGGGGAAGAAGAAAGAAGGTGGGGATGTTCAGAGTAATGCCAATTGCCTCCTCAAGTAGCCATTTGGCATGATGGACCCCTGCTTTCCTGGAGATGGCTGAAGACCTGCCTGATGATGGGAAGTGGTGAATGAATTCCTTGCTTTGCACTGCTTGTGTGTACGGCTTTTGTTTTACCTATTGAACTGTCTTTATCTCAGCACATGAGTTTTCTCACTTTTAGTCTGCCAGTTCTCTCCCCAGTCTCACTGTGGGGGGAGTGAGTGTGAGGCTATGTAGGGCTGATCTGCCAGCTGGAGTTAAACTACAATAGGTTTAGCTATAGTGGGAAAAATATGAGGTTGACATCACCCTGAGCATTTCCTCAAGAGGACTGTGATGTTAATTATGGTGTTTTCCATGTTATTTTTGCCAACATAAGCACAATGTGGATGCTGTGGGTCTTTGTGATTAGTTAGTTAGTTTGGTGTTGTGTGTTTTTTGTTTTTTTTGGGTTTTTTTTGGGGTGGGGTGGGGTGGTGTTTGTGGTTTTTGTTTTGTTTTTTTTTTTTTGTTTTGTTTTGTTTTTTTGTTTTGTTTTGTTTTTTTCCCATCTTCGGGCTGAGTTTACTTAGGGTCATTTCTGTGTCTTTTCTAAATTTCATTACACTTTACTCTTTCTTCATCAATCTGCAGCTTTGTTTTACATCTTACTTTACTATATATGGTGCATGCTAGAAATATTAGATGCTTTATATTTGCCCTTTTCATAATTCCTGAAATGAGTTTTTTTTTTAATTTGTGTTATTGACATTGAACACTTCAAGTCTCCGCTATCATCCTATGCCTGTGCACTTTTACTTAGCATCATTATTCTAGGGTTATGGATAGGTCATTCTACACAGCCTAACTCTTGGGTTTTTTTGCATTATATCATAATTATTAACAAGAGGTTTTAGGGCACCCAATTTTAGAAAGCTAAGCAAAAATTAGACATATGTTTTAGCCACCTGGTCATTAGACAGTTGTTACAAACAAGCAAGTTAAAAAAAAATCTACAAACAGGCCAACAAGTTCAGACAGAGCTTGGCAAATCCAGAACTCTATCTTATGTTAATAAAAAAACCTGTCAGTTGCTGCTAGTAGTGATAGTATTATACTTACCAGGCCCTAGGGCTACACTCTGTACTCCTTGCTTGTTCTCCCTGACAACCTCTTCCATCATATGCCTGATGCAGTTGCTTATGAATTAAAGTTGGATCTAGTATATAGCATTATTTGGGGGGGTTATACCATCTATTATAAAGCTGTGGATGTTATATTTTTGCATGTCAACTTTTAGAGCAATAATGTAATTCCTTTTCAAAAATGATTCATTGTATTGGGCAGGATGCTAATTTTCATTGCTGGAGGACATACAGGTATGTGACACAGTCAGTCTAAATTCACAATGAAGCTGTGCTACCTAAAATGTCATTGGAGTACTTTGAAATACGACAGGTTCTTATGCTAGTCTGTCTTGGGAGACTTAATCTGCCTCTGTTCTTTAACATAACTCACCATGGTCCTTCCAAGAATAAGTCCATATTCTTTTCCAAGCCCAAGAAAGACTAAGAATTGGCAGCAATCACTTAAATGGTGCTGAGAAACTAAATTAAAGCAGAACAGATGTGCACCAGTGGTTTTCATTGTTAAAAAAAATATCATTATTAGTAAGATTTGAGGGCTGCTACATATTATGTGAAATTGTTTGCATCTGACACCAGTAGACAATTTTACATGAAAGGGGTTGGTGCTAGTTTAGAAAAATAATACTAGGACTTCAGGAGATCTGGAAAACAATCGGTTAATCTGTAACTTCACCTAATCAGTTTTAGAAACTAGCCCACATACAAGGTAATTTTGAAAGTGGAAATTTAAATCAGTATATGGATGAAATAGTTTTAACCTGTGTTGATGTAAAAAGTACATTTCTAAGTATTTGTCCAAAATCTAGTGATGTGATAGGGCACAGTTAGTAAGACATTCCTAATGTACACTGTGTCTGGTTTCCTCACATCTAAAAAAATCCTGAGCACTGAACTGATTGAGAAATATCAGAAGGAAGATAGCAGTCTTCATACATCACTTCAACTAAATCTGAAAGTTATATGAGTATTGCCCTTGTATTCTCATGATTTCCCTGGCCTGAGCATTTCTACTCTCCAGTTACCTCATCTAATATGTACATGTATTCAGACATATAATGGCAACAGTAAAGACCTCTTTGAGAGCTGAAAAGCCTGCTGAAGAAGTTGAGTAAATACTTAGATCATTAGCCCATGCTAGCCCCATTTTGCCATAGTTATATTTAACAATATGTTATCTAGTGATTTCTATAGCATCTGCTTCTCTGCAATCTCTTATCCTTCTAGATTCAACTCTGTAAAAAGACATGCAAAGGAGAGAAAGCTGTTCTCACACTTTTTTGACATTTAGATTATTCATTAGATACCTAAACTGATACGTATATAGCTACATATATTCTGCCTAAATATAGTTACTTATAAAAGATACTTATAAAAAATAAGAGAGAGAGAATGTAGAAAGTTGAGGGGAATAAAAAAAAACAAAAAACAAAAAAAAACCAACCAAAACCCACAACAACCTAGATGGTAAAATCATGATTGTGTTAAACTCAGTATATGGTTCTCTCCTGAGTCCAGCTGAGATTTGCTTACTTAGTGGATATATTTTAATTGTTGTTACTGAATCTTTTCTTTCTGACCCAAGATGTCAGATCACTATGTGGCTGAAGCTATGCTTGCTAAGTTATTCTGGCATTAATCACATTTATTGTTTGCAGGACCACAATTCTTTTACTTATGGACACTACCCTTGGGAATACAGGTCACTGTTATCTAACAGCAAAATCTACAGCTGCTCTTACTGACTTCAATTTGAGTCTTACTTCCTCAACAGAGGTCATATAGAGCAACTGAAGTTAATTTTATGAGACATCTGTTATAGTTGTGGTTATACTTATTCTTCAAGACTGCCCTCTAAAGTAGCAGTTGCTAAAAGGAAATCAGACACCTTAATATAGAAGGAAAACCAACAAATTATATATTTACAACCACAGTATTTTTCAAAATTCCTATATGTTTTCATATTAAAGAATATGAAATTTATACCTGGATAATAACAGAAATAAAATTCTGAATATTTAGAAGGGTGGGTGTTTTTTTGTTTTGTGGTGGGGGTTTTTTTGTTTGTTTTTTCTTTTTTTTTTTTTTTTCCCCCATGGTTTTTTAGTTAATGATGATTTTCCTTCACAGTAATTGCTACAAATAAAGAAATAATAGGAAAATATACATTTATTCATTATAAAGAGAATCATATCTGAGCATGTAAGCATCTAGATATACAGTGTGGTATTTTTTTCTCCTAAAATGTAGGTGTCTGCTTTGACAGAGCCACACTCCAAGATTTCTTAATGTTTCTATTTAGAAAATCCTTCCTTTCCCCTTTCCCACGCATTTTTTTTCCATGTATTATATGTCTATACACTGTCTATACAATGAAATATTCTTTGTTTTCCAATGGAATGTTTTGAAGGCTGAACAAAACCCATATGGCTGTCTGAAGAAAAAATCTCCTAGGAAATATATAGATTTTTTTTTTTTTTCTGAAGGTACCCATAAAAATACCATTAAACTGAAAAAAACAAGATTTGCCATTTCCACGAAGTTTACTCTGCTGATAAGTAGTGCCATATATTCATATATTTTTTTAATATATTTGATTATTTCAGTTTCTTCATAACCAAAGAGTCTCATAATTTTTCCTAAAATTTTCATATGAGAGGATCAGGCCAACTGGAAACTGAGACTATCCAGCCCCTTTTTTTCAGCCGTATTTATCATACAATCAGGATTTCTCTGTGAGTATTAAATGCAAAAAAAAAAAAATCTGGATTAAAGTAGTCTTAATCCAATGTCACATCCCCACTATTGCTCAGATTTATTTTGGAACTCTTACCTTTCACACATTGCTTCTTTCCTGACTCCAATTATTATGCTCTTGTCAATACACTAAGATCTTTTTGTGGTTTTAATTTGTTGGGTGTCTTTTTTACTTAATTCAATACTTGTCACAGCAATGTATTTTATTTTCATTTTTTCTCATTCAAGGTATATCCATATATCTATGCAAGATATGCTTTGTAAACTTATATAATCATAAAAGCACTTTTTATGGCTTCTTTTTGCTAATATCCTTATTTATAGAATGACAGAAAACATTCATATCTTGCTTAAAAACTAATTCACACCCTATTTACTTTCAGAAAGATTGTCCAAATATTTTAGGATATTTTAGTTATAAATACTTTATGGAGAAATTAGCTGAGTCAGGGAATATGCCTTGGTATCCTTCTGCTGTTATTATTTGTACTTTTCATACTCATGCAGTGATATGACTTGTTAGATTTCTTGCAACTTTTTCTGTATGTTGCAAGTTGTCTCAGACCGTTGATGGTTTTGTTTTTGTTTGGTTTGACTTGACTGCATTACATATTGCATGCAGGTCTGTGATTTTTTTCACTGGACTATGACTGTGACATCTGCATGCATGCCTGCTTCTCTTTGTCTCGCGCTTTGGATTCCCTGTGATACTGAAAGTGCCAAAATATTTTCACTCTCTCATAAATTCCAGTCTGTGCCAGGTTGAATAGTATTTGCCTGGCAGATAATTACCTTTTTAGAATTTTATGAAACACTTATTACAAATTTATGCTTTTATGAAAGTTTTACTGTTTCCCAAAATTACATTACTGGCTTTTAAGGCTTTGATCAGTTGCAAAATCTATAGTTTTATATGTCCTGTATCTAAAACTTTAAAACAAAACAAAACAAAAGAAAACAAACCTAACCAAAAAACCTGACACATTATTTTCGATGTAGTGCAGTATTCTAATTATAATATGGTTTCAAAATTAGAATATTAAGCTAATTATAACCTGTCAAAATCTGAATTCCAGAACAGTTATTTCCAACACCAGTGTGTCATAAATAACGGGAACAATCAAGATTGGTTTGTAGGTATCCTTTTTTTTTGAGACAGACACCAAAGCACTCTCTCAATATAATTGTCCTGTTCTAGTTCTTCACATTTCTTTTAACTTTTAACACTAGCTAAGCTTCAAATGGTTCATTGTTCCTATGGTAAATTTCCTAGGAAATATTACTTCTGCTTTCACATCTTGCTTAATTCTAAATTGCATATTTGCAAAGCAATGTAGTTAACAAGGAGCATTTGAACTAAAAAACAAATGTGGGATTTGTCTTTTCAGTTTTTGTTTTGTTTTTGTTTTTTTTTTTAGATTCAGACTTCTGAAATTTTACATGGGCCTGCTCTAGACTGAATATATAACAGGATTTAGTTAGCTGGGCTCATTGACAGAGCTTTAATCTAGATTTGAAGGGGGAAGGGGGCAAAACATCTGCCCATCTGAAGTGCATGTATACCACTGCACACAGCATGGTTAACAAACAGGAGGAACTTGAAGCCATGATGAAAGAGGAATATTTTGATATAGTGGCTATTACAGAAACATGGTGGGATGTCTCCCATGACTGCAGTGTGCCAGCTGATGGCTAAAAGTTCTTTAGGAGGGATAGACAAGGAAGCAGAGGTGGTGGGTGGTGCTGTCTGTCAGGGACTGTTATGATTGCTTTGAGCACAAGTGTAGTGAAGACAGGGTGGAGTGTCTTTGTGTTAGAATCAGGGGGAAGGCCAACAGGGCAGATGTTGTAGTAGGAGTCTACTATAGGCCACCAAACCAGGACAGAGAGGTGGATGAAACATTCCATAGAGACTTAGGAGAAATCTCACGATAGCTTGCCCTTGTTCTTGTGGGAGACTTCAATTTCTCAGGCATCTGCCGGAAATACAACACAGCAGAGTGGAGCCAGTCCCAGAGATTCCTGGAATGTGTGGCAGATAGCTTCCTGACACAGCTGGTGAGTGAACCGACCAGAGAAGGTGCCCTGCTGGATCTCCTCTTTGTGAACAGAGAAGGACTGGTGGATGATGTGGTGGTTGGAGGATGACTAGGGCACAGTGATCATGAATAGAGTTCTCTGTTCTTAGGGAGGCCAGGAGAGGGGGCAGCAGAACTGACATCCTGGACTTCCAAAGGGCTGACTTTGTCTTGTTTAGGCACCTGCTTGAAAGGATTGCCTGGGAGACGATCCTGAAGGGTAGAGGGGTCCAGGAAGGCTGGACACTCTTTAAGAAGGAAGTGTTAATGGCACGGGAGCAGGCTGTCCCCAGGTGCTGTAAGAGAAACCAACGGCAGAGAAGACCACCCTGGCTGAACAGGGAGCTTTGGCTGCAACTCAGGGAGAAAAAGAGAGTTTACAACCTTTGGAAAAGGGACTAGCCAATGACAGTGATTACAAAGATGCTGTGAGGCTATGCAGGGTGGAAATCAGGAGGTCTAAAGCCCAGCATGAAATTAATCTGGCTTCAGAAATCAAGGACAAGAAGAAATGTTTCTATGACAGTAGCAAAAGAAAGACCAGGTAGAGCCTCCAT
This sequence comes from Athene cunicularia, assembly GCF_003259725.1. Classification (NCBI taxonomy): domain Eukaryota; kingdom Metazoa; phylum Chordata; class Aves; order Strigiformes; family Strigidae; genus Athene; species Athene cunicularia. Next base: position 38,411,381 of record NW_020799091.1, on the reverse strand, counting down.
CCCCTGCTAGATGCAGGAGGAAACACGGTAACAATTGATGAGGAAAAGGCTGAGGTGCTTAATGCCTTCTTTGCCTCAGTCTTTAATAACAAGACCAGTTGTACTGAGGGAATCCAGCCTTCTCAGCCAGAAGACAGAGACTGGGAGAACAATCCCCCCCCCAATCCAAGAGGAGACAGTCAGTCACCTACTGCATAACATAAACATATGCAAGTCTATGGGACCAGATGGGATACACCCGAGGGTGCTGAAGGAGCTGGCTGGGGTGCTCGCCAAGCTGCTTTCTATTATTTACCAGCAGTCCTGGCTGACTGGGGAGGTCACGACATATTGGAAATTGGCCAATGTGACACCCATATATAAGAAGAGTTGGAAGGATGATCCGGGAAATTACAGGCCTGTCAGCTTGACTTTGGTGCCCGGGAAGCTGATGGAGCAGCTCATCCTGAGTACCATCACACAACATGTGTGGGACAGCCAGATGATCAGGCCCAGTCAGCATGGGTTTGTGAAAGGCAGGTCCTGACTGACAAACCTGATCTCCTACGACCTGCTTCTTGGATGAGGGAAAGGCTGTAGATGTTGTTTCCCTTGACTTTAGTAAGGCCTTTGACACCGATTCTCACAGCATTCTCCTGGTGAAACTGGCTGCTTGAGGCTTGGAGGGGCACATTTTCTTCTGGGTAAAAATTGTCTGGATGGCCAGGCCCAAAGTGTTGTGGTGAACGGAGTTAAATCCAGTTGGCGGCCGGTCACGAGTGGTGTCCCCCAGGGCTGGGTGTTGGGGCCACTCCTGTTTAACATCTTTATTGATGATCTCAAAAAAGGGGATCGAGTGCACCCTCAGTCAGTTTGCAGATGACCCCAAGTTGGGTGGGAGTGTTGATGTGCTCGAGGGTAGGGAGGCTCTGCAGAGAGACCTGGACAGGCTGGAGCCATGGGCTGAGGCCAACTGCAGGAGTTTCCATAAGGCCAAATGCCAGGGGCTGCCCTTGGGCCACAACAACCCCCAGCAGCGCTACAGGCTTGGGGAGGAGTGGCTGGAGAGCTGCCAGTCACAGAGGGACCTGGGTGGGTTGACTGATAGCCGGCTGAACAGGAGCCAGCAGTGTGCCCAGGTGGCCAAGAAGGCCAATGGCATCCTGGCTTGTGTCAGCAATAGCGTGGCCAGCAGGGACAGGGAAGGGATCTGACCCCTGTCCTCGGCACTGGTGAGGCCGCCCCTCAATTCCTGTGTTCAGTTTTGGGCCCCTCACTACAAAAAGGACACTGAATGACTCGAGCGTGTCCAGAGAAGGGCAACGGAGCTGGTGCAGGGTCTGGAGCACAGGTCGTGCGGGGAGCGGCTGAGGGAACTGGGGGTGTTTAGTCTGGAGAAGAGGAGGCTGAGGGGAGACCTCATCGCCCTCTACAGCTCCCTGAAAGGAGGGTGCAGAGAGCTCGGGATGAGTCTCTAACAAAGTAATAAGCAACAGGACAAGAGGTAATGGTCTCAAGTTGCACCAGGGAAGGTTTAGACTGGATATTAGGAAGCATTTCTTTCCAGAAAGGGGTTGTTAGGCGTTGGAATGGGCTGCACAAGGAGGTGGTGGAGTCCCCATCCCTGGAGGTGCTTAAGAATCGGGTTGACATAGCGCTGAGAGATATAGTGTAGCTGAGAACTGTCAGTGTTAGGTTAATGGTTGGACTAGATGATCTTCAATGTCCTTTACAACCTGGATGATTCTGTGATTCCGTATTCTGTGATATCAGCTGTAGTGCACTGCTTAATATTCAGTTACCCGATCAACACCTATATTTCAGATAATCCTAAATTTTAGACACCATCTATACTAAGAAACATATGATTTGAGTACACAGTAACTACATTTCATATCTCAACTGTATATTTATCCAGCATTACACGTGGAACAGTTCTAGTTGAAGTGTTCCCACATTCTGAGGATGCATCTGCATGTCCCACTTGCATTCACATCTCCCATTTTCAAGAAAGTACATTAACTACCAGGAGATTCAGTGTTCCCAATTAAATGTTTTTTCATTATTCATACAGTTAAGTTTCTATCACTTTTCTTGCTGGAACCAATATAAATTTAGAAATATGTGTATTGTGCAAACGGAAGATTATAATGTACAAAATATGACTATGACTATGTTACTAGGACTTCCTGCATGAAGGAAAAGTTCTGTGCAGTTATTTTAGGTCGTCTGGAGTTTCACATTACAAAATGATACATTTCTTGGCTACTGTGACAAAGAATAGAAGGCTATCTGTCCTGAGTTAACCAAAGGTCCATCTAGCCCAGTACACTACAGGGTATCTTGTGAATTATAAAAGTGTCAAGAATGAAAAATATTTCCTCTAGCTTTTATGGAGATCTTGTTAAAGTGTAGTTACTTACTCACTCTATAATTATTCCAAAATTACTCAGCTAACTGTGCTTATGATGAGATAGCTGAACTTCTTGTTTCATAGGAAGAGTAATCAATGGATAGACAGCGTAGTCAAATCTGAATCTCATACATATCTGGGAAGACAGAGACTGATGTGTCTTAAATACTGAATGCTCTGAATTTCAGAGGGGACATCACAGCTGAAGTTCAAGTTTCATTCATACTCCAGAACACAAGTTCTATTTCACTACTGCCAGTTATGAACATGTGTAAGAGCTGCACAGTCTTTATTTATATTTTCCTTTTCTATTTTATGATGTTGGTAAATCGCTGGAGTATCATGGACTCACCATTTTCTGTGTTGCTTATTGTCATCTCCTCTTCCCATGACTTCCCAGACTGTTCAAACTTCTAATACAAAGAAGTGAAGAAAACGATTGTCTCTTTTCTCAGATGTGTAGGGAACAGTAATCACAGTCATCCACATGAAAAGATCATTGTTGTTCTTGCATTCAATCCAGTTTATATCTACTTTCTCTCACTTATAATCTGCTGCCAGTGTATTAAAGAACTCTATCAGGCTTCTCCAATATGTGCTTTTTTACTTTCTTTCCCTCATTAGCAATCTACCCTGCTTATATTCTCCCATCTGCACTTACTATTGCAGGTATCAGAAGCTTTGAAGCTACTGCCATTTAGAACAATTTTTGTCTCTCTGCTTCATCGCATTGCCATCTCGTTTTACATTTCAAACATATATTTTCTCCCTTGACTGTTAGTTTGTTCTCTCTCTAATATTACTATTCTCTTTACATTTATTAACAAACTCTGCAAAACTGGATATCTTGTGTCTGAAAAGAGAGTCATAATACTATGACATGGTAAATGTTCAGAAGGATTTGTAACACTATCACAGGTGTTGCTTGCTTGTTTTAATTACATACATAGTTTCAGTGTGTTAAAATAAAAGGCAACTGAAGAAAAGCAATACAGACATTATGGTCTCAGTTCAGTTGTCCATGTATTTCCTACCAGATGCCACCTGAGATGTCCTAAAGTATCCCACCTGGCTTCCAGCTGCCACTTCTGAAAGTTTCCTGTCTCCCACAGTCATAACTGCCAACTGTCTCTGAACCTTTCAGATAATCTAAAATGTTCCAAAAATACTGTGTTGAGGTAGCTGAACTGATTTCTAACTGCCTAATAAGACTGAATTGAAATGCTCCATAGACATCCTTGACTGTACCAACTAGATCCATAGTGGCTAAAATTAAGTTAATTTTAAAATTAAGACCTTATACTCCATGTGAAGATCTCCACATGTAAACTTCTAACTAGAAGTAAATCTGAAATTGAGTCAGAGCAATAACACAGTTTGTACATTTAAGAATTATCCACAATTCTGAAAACGGAAATTCAGAAAAATATAGAAACTACATGAATTAGTTCTATAGCTACAAGATGGCCCTGACTCATTTTCCCATACTTAGTTACCTGAAAACTTTTACAATAACGTTGTTATGGCCGGATGTCCAGCTAGTGCTGTATCAGGACACAGGTGTCTTCTATGTTCTTAGTGGTCTGACATACTGATATCTTAGGCTAGGAATTTTCAAATTACTTCCATATGCTTATCTGTGTTTGTAAACCAGTTTTTAACTATCTTTAAGCATCTAATTTAGATGTCAAAGCTCAAAGATAGCCTCCTCTGGCTCACTGAAGTGCTAAGGCTTGGACAATAAGCCCAAGCCAGAGCTGACCTATACATGAATCCTGTATATTTTATAACTAATAATCATTGTGCTAGGAGGTATTGCACTAAACATATGTATCTTGGATATATCCTTATCTTTCCTTGTGTACAGGCAAGATAAGAGGGTCACAGAGACTGCTGTCTGGCCCTGTGACCTGGTGTGTGACCTTGCTCATAAATAAATTAGATAAACTGGGAAACTCCCTTAATTTCTCCCCTGAGCCCTGGCTAGTCTCTGGGAGAATCTAATGTGAGAATGGAACCAGGTATTTCTGCTCAAAACAAAGGTGCCAGCTATTCTGGCCCGTCGATCTCTGGTATATCAGGCTGGACCCGCTCACAGCGACTTTGGCAGCCTCACCTACGGGTGGAGGCACCGCGTAGGATTTCCCCCTTGCCGGGACAGGCTCCCCAACCCCTCGCTGTAACCGGGGCTGCCCAGCCACTGCGGGGCTGAGTGATGGGAACGTATGCAAGTGGTGGTGGAGCTTTCTTCATCACTATTCTCTCTCTCTTGTAGTAATGATTTGATGCATTACCCTGTATTTTCCTGTTTGTTGCTTTAGGTGCACTATTCTGTCTTTCCTTACTGTATGTTTTCTGTATTATTCTGTTACATTATTTAGTTATTTTAAGTAAAATACGCTAGCTTTTTTCAATCTGGTGTCTGAGTTTAATTGTATCCCTTATCAGCAAAACACTCACTTAAGCAGTAGAGAAATGTGCTTTAATGCTAGTCTAGTTTCTGCCTGAGACATGAACCACTGTAACTTAAGAGAGTACTGGGGCAGGAGTATCACTGAAAATATGTCCTGTTCAGTAGCTCTAAAAGTTGAAATTTCATGTGGTTATCAGGAAAGGTAACCCTTGACTTTCAAATTCACACATCACTGGTAGAAGATGCTAGAATGGCTGGTAGAGTAATACACCACAAAAACATAGGAATAGCTATGGATCAGACTATGGCAATTTCTATTATTAAGTCTTTACCTAAAATGTAAAATGGACAACTAGAGGATTATAGTGACTCCATTTTTTTTTTTTTTTTTTTTTTTTTTTTTTTTTTTTTAAATATGTAGCTATATAACATTTCAAGTTTTGAACTGTCCTTCACTGATGTATCTCAAATGTTGTCATTACATCAAAAAAGAGCATCTAGAACTTCCTTTGTAACTAGTAGAGAAAAAAAACAGGGCACATCTATGGTTAATATTAGCCAAATATACACTTTTATTTAGGTAAGATGAAAAGAATCCTTGAAGTATTAATCTTTCTCCAACTACTACTTCTTTTCTTTCTGTTTGCTACAGGTCTCTTCTTTGTATTTGGACTCTGATAAACAGAAAAAAATAATATTGTGCCCTATTTTGAGTTTTCTTTTATGTCTATCTATTCATCAAGAGAAGATGATATTAAGATCTAACTATATAGGGAGGACTTTGCAGCCCTCAGAGTTTGACAGATTTCTTTGAGGTATTAGGCATACACTGAGCTGAGAGGTATTATCAGGGGAAAGAGACAAAGCCCTCTTAATTCCTTATTTGTAAATTCAGATATGTTCTGTTGTGTACGAGCTTCAACGGTTTTCTATAAAATACTGTAATTTCTTTCTTAGGGAAAGTGTCAGATATGTACATATAAAGCACTATCCTGTTTTGAGCTTTAAAAAATCATTTACATACAAGGACATATACTCTACTTCTGAAATAACATGTTCTTATACTACATCTTATGCTATAGAGAAGTAATATTCTAAATATTTTACATGTTCACTCCTAATTCCTTTATCAGTATTTCTTTTCTTACTCCTTCTTTAGGTAAACTGTACATTTAGTATTAAACAGAGTAGAAAATATGATACTGATGCAAAAGATGTTGCTAATTACATGATTTGATCTCAGTCATTATTTTCTGAATAATAATGACAGCTAATTTAAACTTAATGCACAGGCAATTTCTTAGAATATCCATGCCAACAACTTCAGAAAGACAATAATGCCAAGGCTGAGTTAAGAAAGTGAAGCATAATTTAACAGATTTCCAGTGCACTGAGCAAAGATAAAAATTCTTTCATAAGATGTTGCGGTGTTGCAAATGAAAATCTTTCAGTATTCACCTAACATGCAAGCACTTCAAGGACTCATTGCAATTCTATAATCTTGATCTATTAAAAGTATTTATGCATGGATATCTACAACATCAGTAAAACAGGGGTTTTGTGTACTTGAAATTGCAACAACTGTGTAAAATCTATACTTAGATAAATAAATCATTTGTGACACAATTTAAAAGAGAAAGACCATATTGAAAACAGAAATCAATTATTAAATGATCATGCACTTCCCTAAATGATTGTTATAGAAAATAAAACAGTATTTTAAAAATTTTCTTTGTGATCTTATTTCTGAATGTTTCAATAGTGAGCTCTTAGTATTTACTGTTGAACATTCTAAACCTTGTCTTAGCATAATGTAAGTCAAGAGTATCATTGCTGAACTCAATAAAACTAGAATTTCAAAACAAGAGTAATTGAGAATGATACCTAGTAAACCAATACAGGAAAACACTTTTTTCATCAACTTTTACAGTTAACTTTATCTGGAAAAAGTATCACTATGAAAACCAAATCTGAATATTCTATTCATTTTTGTTTGCAGTTGTCTATGGCTGCAAAATTAAATAGATGGTATTACATTCAGCCCATGTTTTGCTCAAGAGGAGCATGGTGAACAGGGTCAGCAAGCAGGGATTTAGCAGATGACATGAAGGAAGGAATTATTTACTACAAGGGTGCTGAGACACTTTAAAAAATTGCCCAGAGATGTTGTGGATACCCCATCCCTGGAAATATTGAAGATCAGGTTGGACCACACTATGAGAACCTAATATAGTGGAAGACATCCCTGCCCATGGCAGGGGAGTTGGAAATAGATGATCTTTAAAAGTCCCTTCCAACCCAAACCTCTCTATGATTATTCCATGATTCTATGAAAGTTATTTGTTATTTGAATACAAAGCCAGGTTTCTGCTTCTGCTGTTTCCAGATGAAGGTGTGCCTGTAACTTCCACTTCATTGATTAGGCAATTCAAGGCTCTTATTCAACAGCTGTAAGGGAGCACCGGTTTAGCTATTGCTGTACACTGACAATGAATGTGGCAACCAGGATGAGCAAACGAAGCTTTGACAGTAAATGCATGAGAAGGCATGGAAGAAATCCTAGAGGAGCTGCTCAGACAACATGGGACTGCTAGAGACAGTACAAGCAAAGAAAGTACTTTCAGCAGAGTACAGTTCCTAGCACCAGCTGGCCGGTATGTCTCTACAAATTAGAGACCTCAAGGGAAATGAGGGTCGTGAGGGAGAACTTTATCTGTTTAGGTCTCTGACTGCAAGAATGACTCATATTTCTCTTTGAATCTGGGCACAGCAGCTCCCAAACCGAAACAGACACCCGGTAAGAAATAAAGGACAAATCATGAATGAAATTCTGATTAGATACTAGGAAAAAGAAAAATCACCGAGGATCATCAAACACTGGACAAAAGTTGACTAGAGACGCTATCCATCTTTGGAAATATTCAGAACTCAGATGGACAGAGTCAGGAACAATTGTGTGTACCTTCAGAGCTGGCCTACCAATGCGGGAATTGGACCAAGTGAGCTTTAGAGGTCCTCTCAAACCTAAATGATGCCTTAGTTCTGTGATGATGGTGTTACAAAACAGTTCTCCTACTGAATTATATGAGGATCTCATAAACAACTTTTTTTTCTTTTTCCCTTTTTGAATAGATTTGCGCTATAAGTCTATCTCATAATCCTAATCATCCAGTTCTGCTGTTTTTTAATTTACTCTCATTGGTATTAATTATTTTACATATACCACTGAAATAACAATGAGCAATTTAATGCATTCACATAGCAAATCATAACAGACTGAATAGTGATATTCTGTCTAATAAGCAACCCCTTCAGCTCTTACATCTGAGATTCATGTGATTATTGCACTGAGGACCAGCAACTATGTATATATATCTCAAGGGCCTAAAATAGAAAAAGATCGGAATATTAATCATGTAGTGGTAGAACTATTGCTTAGAAAAATCTTTCCTGGAAGCAAAGAAAAGAAAATACAGGTTGTCTTGAGCTCTAATTTTTAAATTACAACCAAATTTTCTTTCATGGCCAAAACTACAGTATGAAGTATCTAAGTAGGAAAGTATTACATTTGCTCTAAAATTGGCACCTGAATGTAAATTGAAAGCCAGTAAAAAAAATTAACCATATGAAATAATTGATTTTCAGTTCTTGTTTGTTTTCTTAAAAAAATTTCCACAAGCTATCATTTCTATTATTCCATTAAGAAAAAGCATTCCAAAGTAAAGTGTATAAAAGCAATAAAATGACAAATGAAAAACATGTTGATAGCTGCTTCTGAAGGAAATCTGTCTTGTTTGCTCTCTAGCCAATGATGATTAAGTATTTCTGGTCACTTCACCCTTCAGGAAATCTATTGATCAAATAACAATAACAACAATAATAATAATAATAAAAATTATTATTATTATTATTATTATTCCCCCTCTCATTCGACTGTCATGATTCTCCTGAAAGCACTCCTTAATACAGAAACAATAACAGCTTATTTTTTTTTTTTTTTTCCTCAGGAGCCTATAGTTAGATAATTTGTGCTTACAGGAAACAGTCTTACTCTAGCTTTTTATCAGAAACTAAGTTTCTAGGGAAATAGCATTGTTAAGGTTTGCTAAAATGGAAATGTAAAGCTGTATACTGATAGAAGTTTGTCATCAAAATCACCTGTTGTGGCAGAAATTGAACTGATTATCTGAACCAAAGATGACATGAAAAATCAAAAAATTAAAAAGGAGCTTCCTTCTGTGCCTAGAAAAGACAACATAAATAATAAAGGTTTAAGTGGAAAAGGCTTTCAGTGAATGTAAAGAAGTTGCACTAAAAAATAAGTAACAGAAGAGTTTCACCTGATTATTAATTTAATGACAAATACCAGTGCTCATGGATTGCATAACATTTTTCTTATACTGGTCTCTGATGCATTTAAGGTGACAAATTAATTTGGTAAGAGATGAATCCCCTTGCATTCTGGCCAGTCCTCAGAGATTAGAGGGGCTGGGGGTGGCTGGACTTATCTCTTTAACAGGTATGACAGTTAGGGTTAGGCCTGACAGCAGATGCATGAACAGCCCCTGTGCTGTAGGTCCGGTTGCATTCAGGAGAAGCAGTCAGGTTCACAAATAGTACGGTTTATTCTTATGCAACATCTACAGATTCTTTGGGATTGCCCACGATAAATGCATAAACTACAGGTTGGCCATATGGCACTACACAAAAAGAAAAGCTATTGCAATCATATGCAATTAATTTCCAGGTAATCACCTGGCCTAGCTGAGGCCCAAATCTTACTAAAAAGTGTTCCTTCTAGGGGGTGTGAGGAGCACAAACCCATCGATCTGTCCCTCTGATCTGGTATCGGATTATCGTCCCTCTGAGTTAGATACAAACCCGGAGTAGTATTTATCTATGTATGTGTGAGTAGGTGGGACTTTGGTCAAGCCATTGTGTCTTGGTGCAAGGTGTGCGCTGTTTTTGTGGGAAAAGAGGAAGAATGAGAGATAAGGTCTGCAGAGTACTGCAAAACAGTCCTTGAGAGAGGGGGAAGAGCAGGAGATAAATCTGTATAGTCATGTCAAATATTCCTTGAGAAAAGAAGAAGAATGGGACCATGCGGCCTCCATCTCACTTCACATTCTTCCTTGGTGCCACAGCAACACAAATCACAGGATCTCCATCCCGTCCTGTTTGTTCTCGGCACAATGTGTTAAGGAAATGTGTGGTTTGCATTTTTTTTTGCTGTTTCACTTTTCCACACTTCCAACAGTCTCAAAATATTTTGCAAGGATGAACTAAGAATGTGTCCCATATTGCAACGGCCAATACAGGTTGTTCTTTTCAGTAAAAAAGAAAAATCAATTGTCTAGTACCATGCAAGACTATCATCATGTCCAAGAACAGAGTGCAGGCAATCCTGAGTGACTTTCTTGTGTAAGGATGCCAGAACTACAATCCACACATCTCTGGTTCTGATTCACATTGTTTGATTACACAAGAATCATTAGTGGTAAATCAAAAGACTTCAGGGCTCATTTAAATCTTATAATATATCTGCTGTTTCATTTTCTGTCTGTTGTTTATCTCTTCTGAAGTTTCTAGTTATTAGGAAGCCTGGGAATCTGCGTGCAGTAGGGGGAAATCTCAGCTCCTGTTAAACATTCTTGACTTCTAGTTGCTTCTGGATTACTTCTGATTATATGCCCATGATAGAGACTATAAATAATATAATAATTTTTAATATTTAAATTAATAATAAACTCTCAGAGTATATTTACATGTGTGATAGTATATCTTTGGGTTCAAAACACTGTTATGGAGACACTTGTACAATTTGTAAAGGAATAAATTGTCCCTATCAAAATGCAGGATACAAACTACAATAATGAAAAAAAAATTATCAAATGTATACTGTATTTCAGTAAGTGTATTGATTTCATAGGTCTTCTGAAGTTCTACAAATTCCTTACGTTTTGAAACAAACTTTCAAATTCAGCAGAAATCAAACCTCCTTTTATACTTTGAGTAATGTTTTATAATAAAAAATGTGATTAATATAAAAAAAAAAGTTTCTGAGTCTCCAAGATATAGGAACATGGAGGGAAATTACTAGAATACTCTAAAAAAAAATTTAATTTATTATTATAAATGTATGAAGGAGAAGCTTTCTTTTCTGAACATTTTATTTGATTCAATAGCTGTATGAGTAACCAAGATGAAGAATACTGAAGAATAACACGTTGCAATTGCTGTAGTTGTGACAGGAAAGGCTTCCAGGGTGGTTTTAAATTTATGCAGTCTGGACGTACCAGTTCTGCAAACATTCCGGTAATTCCAGTACGTTCTCACATGTGGTCTGTGTATGTATGTATGTTTATTTATTTATAACTTTTTATTACTGGGGGGTGTGTGTGTTTTCTGTCTCCTCTAATACTGTGTGAAAATAACATACAAAGTTCTCTTTTGTGCTGTCTGCAGCTCCAAGGGAAAAAAAAAAAAAAAAAAAGAAAGAAAAAGAAAATGTAAATAAATGGTCTGTGCTCACTTCTTGTCAATAACTGCAGCAACTGAACCAGATAAAAAGAGAAAACTCCCTAGCTTGTTGTTCTGGGCCTTCAGATTTTGTAACTTTTCATGAATTCTTGCTGCTCACAAAGGGATTTCCATAACAAGACTCTTACTCTGCAGTACCTGAGACAGATTTCTGGATTGCTCTAGATTGCTTACTGGCCCACACTCCTGGAGTGTATGCATGCTTGGCATTAGAGATTCATCGGAAAAGTATTTCTTCACACACCATAAGGGAACTCCTGCCTGGGTCTAGTCCAGATGAACAGTTGTGTAATTGTGAAGCAAACGCACTGTATTAAGAAAATACAAAACTAAATCCTGATGTACTTAAGGCCAAGGAGAAAGAAATAGTTACCATGAGCTCAGCAAAGAACTCAGAGTGATGACAACTCAATGCAATCCTGCCCCTTCTCTCCGAGGGAGCCTTTCAGTGTTCAGGCTTAGAACACTAGACAGTGTGAGCATAAATCCAGGGAAAAGGAATTGATAACCGAGGGACATTTTGTATGGGGAGGAAAAAACAACCACCAAACAAACAAAAAACAAGCCAGAACTTCCCACACCTGTTTAACTCATTTTAATGAGACTTCTCTGAATTAATTAGGCAATATGGATTATTAAACTATTAAATCATCAACTAGACAAAAATTTAATTCTTGGTTCCATATATATGGTGTGTTCTATTTTGCCGTAAGATTTGTGAATGGAACTGTAGGAATGTAGACAAGAAGTTAAAACTAGAAACTTGGCGTGTCATTTTATTCCTCACAAAGTAGATGAACTTTCAGAGAATATTATTTAATTGATAGAATGGATATATATTTTTATAGAGCTGAGTTGGAATGCAGTCAGGACTGTGTCTTATTTCTAGTTCATAATTTTCTTTCTGGAAAAAAAAAAAAAAAAAAAAAAAAAAAAAAGAAAACCAAACCGAGATTTATCTGCCTTTAATGCTTGCATTGTATTTGTCTTCCACTGCATTAATATTGAATTATTTAATAAACATTATTACATTTAATATGCTTGCAAACTTTTTTTTTTAAGTTCAATAATAAAGAAATAATGACTACTAACAATCATATGGATGAGGAAAGAGTAATATTTAAATTTGAATGTTCTAATAATATTACTTGGAGAACTAGGATTAGAATTGTTTTCACAGCTTTACAAATATCAGTATCTGTAACTAAGATGTCATTCCTAATGAACTTATATGAAATAATAATTGGTTTATGATATAATATTGAAAACTTAAATTACAGGTAGTAAATGGTAGTACTCTCACTGTAATTAAATAGGAATTAACCTGTAGTGTTCTAATTAACTCTGGCAAAGCAATCATTATTTCACCACATTCATAATTATCCATTTCAAACCACAAGCACTACATTTTTATTTTTATTGCTGTTGTTTGGTGGGTTGGGTTTTTTTGGTTTTTTGTTTTTGTTTTTTTTTTTTATCTTTGAGATACTGTTGATTTCAATGCAAATAACTCACAAACACCTCTGAAAATCCCACAATAAATTGTATTCAGTCTATGTACTGTGACACCTAAACAGATTCCTGAGACAGCAGATATAAGTGATACTGAGTTCTGATCTGTTTTCCTTGTATTGTACATATATTTGTCATTAGAAATTCATTAGACAAAACACATGCCTAGTAATACCAACTGTGGTAAGAACTGCATCTTACCTTATTTCTCACAGTAACAAACTCATTGGTGTAATAGAAAAGCGCATTACAGTGTGTTTTTTTTCCTCTCTGTGATCTTAGATTCATTCTGCACAGGAGGTAATTTTCAATAAGTGAGAATGAGAGCACTTAGACTGTGACTCAAAGCATGACATGAGCTGATGACTAGTATATTGCTCTGGAAAATTCATACAAGTTTAAACTTGGTATGTGTATATACAGCATAAAACATAAATTATATTTCTTGAAGAAGTACATTCAACATTTGGAAATCATGTAAAGAAGAGCTTTGCACGTGCTGCCTCTGAGTGCATTAGGTGAAGAGCTTCAATTCAGCAGGATACCAGTTTTGTCAGAGCATATGGTCTGACTTTTCCTGCAAACTCCGTGTAGGTGGCACGCTGAGCATAACGTGGGAACGTCAAATCATTCTAAGTCACCTGGAAATCTGTAAAATGAGATATCTGCTTTCTGTAACTGTTCTACCATGCTTTGGATATCTTAGGGGTTCTCAACACAGTCACGTGAGTCACTGTATAAGAAAACAGGATGGAGAAAGGTAAGATGAAGAAAACAACAGGATCAACACCAGCACATGTAGTATAATATGTAGTAAGATACACAAACAATACACATATTAATTCTGACACATAAAATAGCACTTCAGCTGATGCTACCATGAGATATAATGGTAGGACAGCTTTAAAGTGACTCTGACACCATCACTACAGGGACTGTAGTGTAGTATACCAAGAAGATGCCTGTTGCCTTTGTTGTAATTGGTGCTAGAAAGATATCTTTTAGTGTCTCTATACACCTAATACTTTTAAAAATGAATCTCTACACACTTTTATTCTATAAATTATAATGATGACATACTGCTGTTGGGGTGCGTGTTTACAGGAACAGGACTGATGTTATCAACAAAGCCATTAATAAGAAAAGATGCCATCTACAGCATTCCAGAAAAATGGCCATGGTCACTAGGTCTGGTTTTCAGATATTTTTTTTTTTTTCCCCAAAAAATCACTGATTTTCAACTGGAGACAGAGTTATAAATTATTACATAAACATCTTCATACTTCACAAATAGTATAATCATCTGACAATGTTATTTAATAATTATGTAGAGTGACTGTGGTAATTAATTATTATCCCATAAAAACTTTGAACACTGTGTTTATGAAAAAAACCTGTTAATCCCTACCTAATTCCTATATGACAAGTTCTTAATAGCATAAGTTATCAAGAGTTTTCATGTCAACTATTTAGAAATCTGAACAATTTGTTACATCTGAATATGTATTTCATTATTAATTAACACTTGTTTTTCCTCTTTCAAAGGAGTGTCTGAAACCTTGCCACCATCTGTAATAATGAGAAAAGTTCTAACAGAGATACTAATTTGTGTACATGAATACAGTATTTATTTTTTACAAGAATTAACTGATGAAACAATACTGTCAAAATATATAAAACAAATTTAATAAATATTTAAAGGGACAGTGTTATCCTTAAGGAGGAATTAATGACTTCTAAATTTAAAATTTTTAAATAAAACAGAATTTTTAGTCCACATTAGTTTAAAATGAGCTGGTTTGGTTTAATATTCAAAGGTCATGTTTTCTGAGAAACTGTACTATTTAGTAGACCTAGCACATAATCAGAATAAAAGAGGTAGACTTCTGATATTCACATATAGAATTATATATTAATATTAAACTCTTTTGTTAGCATCATAGATAAGGACTAAGAAAAGGCCTAAGAAATTAGTTACTTCATTCTTATGTACATAACCTCTTTACAAGTGAGTTCTAAACAGTTATTTTAATAATGGTTTGAATGCATGTTTCTCTGAGAAAACACCTTCCCTCTACTGTTTTCATAAACATCAGAACTTTTTTTTTTTTTTTTTAATCATATACTTTATTAATAGAAATGATACATAGGAAAAGTGTTAGCCTTAAAACACTAAAAAAAGAGTAATGAGCAAATCCAATATATGAATATATAGAAGTAGAGATGCCAAGACATTTCATTGTATGGATGTTTGACACTACAGAGGAATACCTGATCTGAGTTAAATGTGTAGGCGCAATTAAGTGCACAGGTTTTTATTCTGGATGCATAGGAAGAGTTACATATTTCAAGAAGAATCATGATCACTCGGTTGTACTCTTTATTTTCAGGGTATTATCCTGAGGAAAGTACCGTGCTAATAAAGCCACCAGGTGCCAGGCTAAATTGGATCACATCTGACCAACATGTGTGAAAGTGCCCATGTGTCCTCTAAAATACCATCCAAAGCATATGCAATTCATAAACCACATCCTTCTATCTTATGTCACGGTTCATACCAAATATGAGGCAATACATGAAGGATTATTCCTAAGGTGTGGGAAAGAGGCAAGTCAACATTGGCCTGTCAGCTGTGCGCAGCCCCTGAAAGCAGCAAGGCTTTGATGAAAAACAGGCCTTGGGAGTAAGATAAGAAACTGCTGAGTTGTGTCAATGTGGCTGGAAAAACAGCTGCAACATTTACCACTGTGTGAACAGCGTGTGAACAAGAAGTTGATTGGTCTGCACAGCGCACCTGAGAGTAGTTTTGTGCTGGTAGGAGAAAAGATAGATAGATGTCTAACTGAAGATTTTCTAATTATGAAGTAAGAGCTTTGGCGAGAGCTATGTACTATTGTAATAATAAAGTGTCTTTCCTTTTGCACTTCATGGAAATTCCATGCCTCAGTTGCCACACTAAGGTTAAAGAATTTAGTGGACCAGAAAAAGTGTATTTCTTACTGGACCTGAAAAAGAAAGAGTTGTTTTGATTTAAATTAAGAATAGATTCATACCTATTCCAGAGACATTTAGTTTAATGTCATGTGTATATATAGGGAGACCTAGCACAAGTTGACTGCAAACCACGATTTCTTTACAGATGCAATTAGAAAAGAAAAGCTGAACTTGAATTGAAATTGGCAGAGATGTCAAAAACTACAAGAAAAGGTTCTTCAGGTATGTAAACAAGCAGAAACGGAAGGAAAATATTGGGCTGCTGTTAAACAGGAGAGGTGAATTAGTCCCTAACAACACTGAAAAGGCAGAGATTCTCAACACTTTCTTTAACTCTGTCTTTTCCAGCACTGTTGGGCCCCAGGCCCTGGGGACAAAACCCCAGGTTGATGCAAACACAGATCCATCATCAGTGAAGGAAGTGTCAGTATGAGAACTATTACAGGAGCCTGACCCCTACAAATAAATAGGCTCTGACATTATCCACCTAAGGGTGTTAAGAGAGCTAGCTGACATCATTAGTAAGGCTGCTCTCCATAATCTTTGAGAAGCTGTGGTGATGAGAGGACATCCCAGAAGACTGGAAGAAGATTAATGTCACCCCTATCTAAAAGAAAGTTTTAAAGAAGGATCCAGGAAATTATAGGCCCATCAGTCTTACTTCAGTCTCTGGGACAGTTATGAAATGAATCCTTCTAGGGGCTACCATAACTCAAATGAAGCAGGTGGTTGGGAAAAGCTAACACAGATTCACTAAGGGCAGATTGTGCTTGACAAACCTGATCACCTTCTGTGACAAAGTGGGGTGAGTGATGGACATCGTCTACCCGGATTTCTTCAAGGCTTTTGATGCAGTCCCTACAGCCTTCTAAAGAGACTGTTATGTTACAGTCTAGACAAGTGGTCTGTGCAGTGAGTGGGAAACTGGCTGACAGGTCACGGTGAGAAGGTGGTGATGAACTGGCAACCTGTCACAAGTCAGGTCCCTCAGGGGATCAATATTGGGCCCAACATTGTTTAATTCCTTCATAAGTGTGTTGGGGTTTGAGCATCATGGAATTTTGGTAGCAGGGCTACAGAGGTGGCTCCTGTGGAGCTTCTCAAAGTTCCCCTGGCTCCAAGTCAGACCCGCCAAGCCAACTGGCATCAGTGAATGCACATCTGTGATAACATATTTAAGAAGGAGAATCTGGAAGGAGGAGCTCGAGTTGTGAGGGGATACTGATGCAAGCAGTGAGGTTAATGGAAGAAAGGAGGAGAAGGGTGGCAGGTACACCAGAGCAGAGACTATGCTGAAGCCCGTGATGAGAGCTCAGGCTGTGCCCCTGCAGCCCATGGAGGTCCTCAATGGAGCAGATGCCCACCTGCAGCCTGTGGAGGACTTCACACCACAGCAGGTGGCTGTGCCCAAAGAAGGCTGGGACTCTGAGGGAAGTCCGCACTGGAACAGTTCATCACTGGGAGGACTGTAGCCTGTGGGAAGACATGCTGGAGCAGTTCATGAAAAGCTGCAGCCCATAGGAGGGACACATGTTGGAATAGTTCAGGAAGGGCTGCAACCTGTCGAAAGGACTCACATCAGGAGAAGATCATGGAGGACCCCGTCCTATGAGAGGGACTCCATGCTGGAGCAGTGGAAGAGTGTGGGGAGTCCTCCCCCTGAGGAGGAAGGAACAGCAGAAACAACAAATGATGACCTGACTGTAACCCCCATTCCTGCCCCACTGTGCCACTGAAGGGAAGAGGTTGAGAAACTGGGAGAAAAGCTGAGCCCAGGAAGAAGGGAGGGGTGGGGGCAAGGTGTTTTTAATATGTGATTGTATTTCTCACTGTCCTGCATTGTTTGATTGGTAAATTAAGTGTTGATGGTAGTGGTGTTCAAACTAAATTGATGTTCCTTTTCTTCCCCAATGGAATGTGTTTTTTGTCCATGACCACAATAGGCTGGTCATTCCTCCCTGTCCTTTTCTTGATCCATGAGTCTTTTCTTCTATTTTTCCCTCCCCATCCCTGAGGGAGAAGGAGTGAATGAGTGGCTGCATGGTTCCCCGTTGCCTTCCAGACTTAAATCACATCAATAAGTGACCTGGATGATGGGATTAAGTGTACCCTAATGGAGTTTGCTTATGATACCAAACTGAGTGGGGAAGTGGACACTTCAGAAGGGGGAGCTGCCCTGCAGAAAGATCTGATTAGGCTGGAAAGTGGGCTAACAAGAATCTTATGAAGCTCAACAATGACAAGGGTAAAGTATTGCACCTGGAAAAACATAATCCAGGAGTGCAGCACAGGCTGGGATTTACCTGGCTGGGGAGCACCTCTGTTTGAAAGGGACTTGTGGGTCCTGGTGGACAAGCTCAACATGAGTGAACATTGTACTGCAGTGGCAAAGAAAGCCAACAGGAAGTTGGGTTGCATCAAGAAGAGAATCACCAGCAGAGATAAAGTCATTATCCCACTCTACTCAGCAACGTTCAGGCTACATCTGGAATACAGTGTTCAGTTTTGTTATCTGCTATGCAAAAAAGATGTGGACTGGCTGGAGAGGGTCCAGAGGAGGGCCACAAAGATAATCAAAGGACTGGGAAGCCTGACATATGAGGAAATGCTGAGAGAACTGTTTGGTTTTTTTTTCAGCCTTGAGAAAAGAAGGCTTTGGGGACATTATCATCATGTTTCAGCATTTAAAGGGTGGTTACAAATATGGAGACTCCCTTTGTACAAGGAGTCACATGGAATAGATCAGGGGTAATGTGGACAAGTTACTGCTGGGGAGATTCTAATTGGACACAAGAGTAAAATTTTTCACAATTAGAACAATCAGTCACTGTAATAATCTCCCCAGGGAAGTGGTGGATCTCCAACACTGGCCACTTTTAGGATTCAGCTGGACAGGGTGCTGGACCATCTTGTCTATATGGTGGTTTTGCCAAGAACTGTTGGACCAGATGATCCTTGAGGTCCAACCTGGTATTCCATGATCCTATGTTTCTGTGAAATAGAATGCATAATAACATACTCTTCCTGTTTCTTTCTGGGTCTCATAAAGCTTCCGTGCAATGCCATAGCCTCAGTAAAATAGATGGAAGTACTCCCCATTCCTGTGAACTTTCTCCAGTCTAGAGGGTTCAACCTCCAGCAACAGAGGAAAGAACTGAATGAAGACTTTCTGTTTGTTCAGGAAGCTGTGATCACCTCATCTGCCATATACACATATACATATTTTTTAAGTGACAGCCTTCTCTGTATTTCCCAGGGATCTTGATGAGTCACTTCACAGGACTCAGGCGGAAGTATAGTTGTTTAATAGATCTGAGTATAGTTTAGCATTAAGATCCTTATGCTTGTTAAAACTGCACAAAGGTCAAATAAAACTAAGTAGACAGCTGTTGAACAGGGAAACAGAAAAGTGAATTTTGAGATGCACAAATAAACATCACTTAAGTCCCACTTCACGTACCTCTGTTTTCACTGCATCATGCCCCAAGGTATATCACTACCTATTCCCTGATTTCAGAGTTTCCATTCATACTCCTGCAACTCTGCTTTCCAGTTGCATTAACTGCTTTAAATGTGGCAAAACCACTTCAGGGATAAAAGGAAAATAATGCATATTAAATCAATTGGCATAAGACATGGAAATGATGACACATTCCTCAGAGGGGTTGAAGGTTAAGAGCTAAATTAAACTTTTCTCTTTTTTCTCTTGTTAACAGCAGGAAGGGAAGGCAATGCCAACAACTGGATCAGAATCAGTAACAGCATCTGTTACCGAGCTAGCCAGAATCTTCCCTAGATTTTTTAATTTTATTTTATTTTTTTAAAAAAAGACCAGATATTTATCCTGTAAACTGAGAGAGAATCAAAGTATTCTCAGCACTATAATACAACATCATTATTATGATTGACAATGAATTGCTTGTCTGTGATAGATAAAACTTTACTGAAATAAAATCAGACAGGGAAGAGTACTTTTATTTATGGCAATAGCATAGAAGACCCTTACCTGTGCCTGTTCTAGATTCCAGTTTGTGTCCCTGTACGGTTTTGGCTAGTTTGGGATATGTGATCAGTATTGATAATGCAGAGTCAAGGCCTTTTCTGCTCCTCACACCACCTGACCAGTGAGTAGGCTGAGGGTGCACAAGAACTTGGGAGGGGACATAGGTGGGACAGCTGACCCCAACTGACCAAAGGGATATTCCAGCAATAAATCTGGGGGAAGAAGCAGGAAGGGAGGGCATTAGGAGTAATGGTGTTTGTCTTCCCAACTAACCATTATGCATGATGGAACCCTGCTTTCCTGGAGATGGCCTGCCGATGGGAAGTGGTGAATGAATTCCTTGTTTTCATTGCTTGCATGCACGGCTTTTGCTTTACCTATGAAACTTTTATGGATACTCACTTTTACCCTTCCAATTCTCTCCCCCATCCCACCGGGAGGGGAGTGAGCATGCATCTGTGTGCTCCTTAGTTGCTGGTTGAGGTTAAACCACAACAGGTCTTCCTCAACTTCTGTGCTGTCTTCAGTACAGCAATGCCTGTCAAATATAGGAGTGAACCTATAGCCTGTGCCATACAGGTGCCAATATTGAAACATTGTCTTCAGCTAGAAGAGAACACCTGCATGTTCCAAAATCCCTATTCCTTGCAGGTAGAACTACATTTTTTGTCAAAAATAGAAATAGCAAGTACTGTTTATTAATTGATAAATAAAAATATGTAAAATTTTTAAAGAGAAAGTGTCAAATTGTTCTGATATATAATTTAATCTGTATAAACAATTTTATACTTGTATACTGGAAAATTGGTCAAAGCTCTTGAATGAAACATTTTATAAATTTCAAATATAAGAAGAACAAATGAAAATATTTATATATGGTTTTAGTGTAACTGAAACAGAATCCTGCAAATTCTGTACATTAAAAGCATGTATATTTCATGGTTATATTCACTGCCAGCATTATGCACTTTCAATGATTACAGCTAACCTCATAGTGGGCCACTTTCACAAGGATATAATACATCCAGTATATCAAGGGAATTGGTTATTCTCTTTGTCCTTGTACTTATGGGGCTGGAATACTGCAAAATGGTTGGAAAAATGTGTCCCGTTTTTGATGCCACAGTACAAGACAGATGTTGACAAGCTAGAGACAATGCACTGAAAGTCATAAGGGAGCTGTGTCTGAACTGAAGAAGAAAAGGATAAGGGAGGGGATTGACCTATAGTCTTCAGTTACATAAATCAGGGGTATAAGATAAAATAATTTATTCTATGAGATACATAACAGAAGGACAATAAGCAATACAATTCAATAACGGATTTGTGGCTGACCCTGAGGAGAAAATTCTTCACAGTGACAGAGGCAGAGCATAGAAAGAGGTTGCCCAGAAGGGCTGTGAAATCTCCACCCTTGGAAGTTTTCATAATTCAGCTACACAAGACACTGGGCAATGTGATCTAACTTTGAAATTAGCCCTGCTTTGAGCAAGGGTTGGATTAAATTACCTTCAGCTATCCCTTCCAATTGTAATCTGTCAATAATTCTCTGATTTTATAAAAAAAAAATATTTTACTACCTGATGGTGATCTTCCATTTATAGGCATTGTAAGCAGTTAGGCTTCCTAGATGTTCTCTGTAGGAAAAGAATGTTTTCAGTTGCTTGTAATTTTGCTAATTTGAAGCCATTCAGACTTAAAATTCCCATCCTACGTACTTTCCTTATGATATATCAGTGAGTGTGACTTTTTCTTAGAATGAAGTTTGAGAAAAGATCTTGTTCTGCATATTTGAAATATGGTCATACTTGTTGCTTTTTAAAGCCTAGTTTAAGCTTTATGACAAAGATTAGAATATGTCCTATTTGGTCTCTAAATATTTGCCATTCATTTCTCATCAGTAGAAATTTTTTAAAGTTTGCTTAATAGCTGAAAAATAGATTGATAAAAAAAAAAAAAAAAAAAAAAAAAAAAAAAAATTGGAGGGCAACTGTAATAAGAGATGTGTGAGACTGTGTGGTAGGGTAGAGTAGGAAAAAAGACCAGAGAGGGATAGGATCAGATAGAAGGCATTACAAGGTTTAGTAAGAGAGGAGTTGATTGTGGAAGAGGATGCTCAGGTACAGCAATGAAGGAGAGATGCAGGCACCAAATTAGGCATAGGCAGGATAGAGCAAATATGTAATAGAATCCAGGAAGTGGATGGACCAAGTATGAAATTGTGGGAATAGCAATAGAAAAGAAAAAAAGGAATGAGCACTGAGAATAGAAAGGTAGTGTCAGAAGAAAGGCAGATGACAGTAATAAGGAAGGTGGCAGTCTATCACATCAGACAGACTTCTCTCTAGACCTTCAGTTGGTAAATATTATTCCAGAATTCAATGTTCTTTTTTAATTCTAAAAACTATCTGTGACACCGACATACAACTCTGAATGTTTCCACCCTTCTGTAATGCTAGGCTAATGGAGACGTTATCAGCCACCTTACTGCTGTATTTTGCTCAATTAGTTCATATGATAAGGGAATGGAAATTTTTGCAGAGCTCAAACCTTTTGATGACTTCAAATATTGTCGATATTCTTCACCACAATAACAGTAAACACTGTAGAGCAGTTAATGAAAAAAAGAACAGTGCAATTAAGTACAATAGTTTTTTGTTACTATAGTTTTTAATTTGTCAAGTCTATATTCATTTAGAGATTTTTTACCTCATTCTTGGGAAAATGTTAAGTTTTATTAGGAAAATACTTTAAATACATTTTGTTCTCCATACAGGTGATAAAGCTGAGAAGTTTTGTTTCGCTTCCATTTGACAATCAAAACTAAATCAGCTATTTCCTGCATAAAATATTGTTTCTTTTCTAAAACATGACTTCATGCGATTCATCTAATCTCCTGAGTAAACTAAAAACTTTTCTTTTATACTAACTGTAAAGATCTGAGGTGAGAAGCTACGTCAGAAAGAAATAGATGTCTTTTCTAATATAAAAGAGAATGTTGCAAATATAAAAGATGTATAGCAACATACTACTGGCAGCTGCTAAAACGTACGTGGTTGTAAATTTTATATGATCTTTCTTGAAGACTGAAAAAGTGCTCTCATCAAATGAACATATTTTAGAAAATAAAAAGAACAAATGCCAGTCTAAAGATGTTTTTAATACAGTTTACTACTATACAGTTGTATGCAAATGAAGGAAACTGTGACTTCCCTGGAATTTCCTCCCCCTGCAAGGTATCAGAATTTATGCTACTGTGTTGATATTTAACAAGAGAAATATCTAATTGTGAATGTATTTAAACTGTTTACACTTTTGTTCTTCACAAAACCATACAGAATATAATCTACGTTCTTGAACCCACTATTTTTTTTTTTCACTAGCTTACTTCTTTTTTTTTTTTTTTTTTTTTTTTTTTTTTTCTTATTCAAATGGCTGGTCTTCCAGAGCTTTAGGACAGAGGAACAGGTATGTAAGCTTTTCATTCTGGGAAGTCTATTATATATTAAATTTGCCAGGCAACTGTAAAACTCTGATAACTGTAATGCAGTGTTTGAAACTTTTTTACTTAACCTGTGCCCAGCTAATTTCTTCCTAATCATAATTTCATCTTGAATTCATATGAGCTCATAACATGTGAACCGTTAATGAACACATATTTTACAAGTCATAGCTTTGTTATTAAAATGATGCTTAAGAGATCCTCATCTGAGGACCTGGTTCAGGTTCTGTGTAGGAGGAATGTATACAATTTTATACATTTATATATTTCTTAAATAATGTCATGACTAAAGGAAAGGAATAAAGGGAGGGGGAAGAATGACAAGAAAGGACTAATTTCTATTTATTTCTGGGAAACTGAGATAGCACCACTGTGC
This sequence comes from Athene cunicularia, assembly GCF_003259725.1. Classification (NCBI taxonomy): domain Eukaryota; kingdom Metazoa; phylum Chordata; class Aves; order Strigiformes; family Strigidae; genus Athene; species Athene cunicularia. The sequence continues at coordinate 38,387,649 of NW_020799091.1, read as the reverse complement.
TGGTGATGTTAAAAAATATTCATAACTCCATAGCTTACTAATATTTTCATTCACCTTTACAAATCCTTACTAGATATTTGCCTACTTTGGGGCAAACTTTTAAAATTATTTGGGAAACAACTTTGTGTGTATACACAAAACAGACTTATTCTTGTGCAGCTGGTCTCCATAGACTTCTCCATCACTGGCGAGAGATGGGGTCTCATTCAAGGGCTATTCGAGTTCAATTTTAGATGTTCTGGATCCCTCTCTGGAACAACTGACTTCACTACATTAACATAGAGGAACTGAAGGCATGAAGCTTCTCTAGACAACTTTTGTGAATACTCTTCTTGCCTCCCCAAGATATTAGTAAAGTCTAAAACTGGATCTGAAAAGGATTTCAGCATTTCAGTACTAACAGTTATAGTGCTCAAATTTCAGTCACCTTTCTACTAAAATCCACAGTATCAAGGCTGGCACCTGAATAGATGATAAAAATGTCCAAAAATATTGTATGATGGTTAACATGAGCCCTCTAACTTGACTCTATTAATGTCGTTTGCTTGATGAAAATGATCCAGTTCCAGCTTAATGTGTATGCAATAATCTTTGTGTAGATCTTTACTAAGAATGCAGTCTTCTTGGAGACTTCATAAAAGGTGAGACATAATGTTGTGTTTTTATGAACTTTAACTGGTTCATAGTTGATTCACTGAGGAATTCCTGCAACCTCATATCTGCGTGCCTTGCCAACAGACAGATTTATTAGTAATTTTATATATATATATATATATATATATATATAATTTTTGATACAATGTTTTAATGTAGAACCCATGCCACAAAAAGAAATACTTGTAGATAAGTGACACTTTTCTTCAAGTGGTGGTAATGTATGTAAGCAAAGAGGCGACCCAAATTTAAACTAATAGGATTGGTTTAATTGCAGAAGAAACAGCTCAACATTAGAGAAAAAAACAAAAAACAAAAAACAAACAAAAAAAAAAACACAAACAAACAAAAAACAACAGCAACAACAAGAACAAAACAAACCAAAAGTGAAAAATAGCTGGTAACTGAGCTAAGACTAAATAACGCAACAACACGAGAAACTAATGGGCATTACAGATATTGAAAGGAAGCTATTGGGAATTCCTCTTATGTGAAGGGCATCAAAAAATACTGAAAAACTAATGCTTTTTGGAGCTGCTGACAATGGCTAAAATAACAAATTTTGGAGCTTTTCCAGGTATCTGATGGACAGCTGCCATGTGGAGCAGGACAATAAACTTGTTCTGACCATACCAAGCAATTCTACTAAAGATTCAAAGAGTGGTTTCAAGCAAGCTGAAACAGGGAGCTTTAACTAAAATAAATAAAATCATAGAAGAATGATGACAAGGAGAAAATAACTGGAGATAACAGTGATGGAAGTGTTTAGAAGACTGACAAGACAGGTTAATTTTAAACTCTTAAACAAAACTTCACTGAATTCATTCCTTAACACTTCATGTCTACGCTTGTTTCTTCTTTACCCTTACTTATTCTCTTTGCATACATAGCTTCAACAGTGATATATAATGTATTCAGTAAGATCCTCTGCATATTTGCAGTGATCTGTAATTTTCTTGTTTCTAATGAATCTTAACCATTTTCTTACCTTTTTCTCTGTTCGCATGATTTTCCAGGACTCCTGCATGCAACTACATGTATCTTTCTTAGTCCCCTTTGGTGGGAACATTTCTCACATATTTATGCAAAATGCTTATATGTTGAATTTAGCTATACTGCTACTGTGCTTCATGATACCTGTTTACTGTTGCCAACTTTATTGTTTTAGTATGCCTATAGTAGGCTTCAAGATAGAGTAATATTAATTATGTTCTAACTAGTACATTTTTAGTTTATGGTTCACTACTTTGGCTACAAGATCTTGCAAAACTCTTTGTGTTTGCTAATGCTTTATGTTCTGTGATGGCTTATTAAGTGTGGGTATGATACCATATTCAGGTTAGTTTTCAGTTCACGTCATGCTTCATCCAACATATGCATAAAGTAGAATAGGAATGTGCAGGACTCTTGCTGAAAAACGCTTAGCTGGAATTTGGTGCTGCTTTCATGTACCCAGGACAGGTTATATACGGAGCCACCAGCATGCATCAGATCCTTCTGATCCACAGAGGTAGTTTAACAACATCGGAAATGTCTTCACAGTTACATGTTAGTTTGGACTCAACATCCCAAGACAGTGGAGATAGTATTTCCAGCCGTGTGTTTTGCCTTGAATCTTGGACAGTAGCTTATACTCTGGATTAATGAGACAGTGTGAAAATAGATTATACCTACAAACCCATTTTATTGTGATGATAATAAACCTCAGTTTCTTTTCTTTCCTTGAAAGAGAGAACCTAAACTCAACTCACAAGAGCTATTTTTTTTCCAGGTCACTAAATTTTGTTGTCACAAGTTTTGGAGTTTTCCTGTAAGGCTTACACTGAAAAATAAATTCTTTTTGCTTTCTGTGATCTTTTGCTCTCACTAAATTCCCATAAAGCATTATTTTTATTCCCCTTATTTCCTCATTCTTATTTCTACTTTTTAATTTCAACAACTAGGTCTATTTCTGTTTAGGGTTTGGGGGAAGTGAGTGTTGTTTCTGAGGGGGTTTGTTCTGTTTCAGTCTGATTGTTTTTCTGTGCCGTATGAGGTTCATAATCTCTTTTAAACACACAGAGAATCAGTAAACCAGATAATTCAAGCAAAAATTATTGGAAACTGACTGTAATTTTTTTTTTTCATCTAAGAAAACACATAATATGATGACCTACAAATAGAGAGAAAGGAAGTAGGAAAAAAATTCTGGTAAGAAGCCTACACAGTTTCCAAATCCAGCTGGCACAAGCGACAGGTAGTCCCTCAATATTCTAGGCAGCCAGATTTTTTTCTATAATTTGACAACAACTTTGTGGTCATTGCTAATTTTGATTCCCTCCTTTACTGTCTTTTGTTATAACACTTTATTTACTTCATTTTTTCCCCTTCAATTTCCTTTCTCCATTTTCTCTCAATTGAGCTCATTTTGCTTAATCTCTGATTTTCACTTCTATAATTTCATTCAGTAAAGTTACACATTGATAATGCCTTTCTTCCCAGTCCAACTGTCCACTAGAGCATACACGTACACGATCAGTTGCTTAGTCATAAGGCTCCCAGGCCAATCACTTCACCTTTGGAAACTCTCTGGCAGGTCGAATCCATTTCATCCACAGAGATTCTCTGGTCCCTCCTACCCAGCCACCTTTACTTCTGTAGTTCTTTTCATGTACAGATCTGAAACATACCAGTTTGGGTTCAGCCTTCCTGGAAACATTCTGATAAACTGGAAAGCAATAAAAAGATCATTGTAAGGGGTGATTTACAAGACAAGATTAAAATATAAATATCTACGGATTGACTGATCAATCAGTAGATCACTGAGTCAGGCTATGATAGGTCTATAAATATTTGAAGGCCGGGATACAGAGAAATTATTGTACTTGTAACATACTTATGTATAGGCACATTATCAAGTAATCTTTTAAAGTCTCTCGAAAACCAATGATATCTCTCACTGTGATCTTCAGTCCATTGTTTAAGCTTCCATTATGTCTTTATGGTTTTATGAAGATTTAAAATTTCTGCTTTATATCTCAGCCACAGATCTCCCTTGATACACTGGCAGTTCTTACGTCTCCCCAGCTGACCTTTTGTCCTTCCAGGGCTTTTAAAAATGTCATACAAAAACCTCTCATCTTTATAAGAGCATTAATGTATCTTATTCTCCTGACAACATGCAATTACTTTTGTTTAACGTTAGCTCTTTTGGAGACATTGTTCAAACTTTCATTAGAACAGAATATAATTATTTTTTATTTCTTCCCTGAGAATCTTTGGGTATTTCTGCATTGTACTGTGGGTAGTAGTATACTCATTGGAGCTGTAACTAAAGCTCAGGTCTCACCTTAGCAGATAAATGCCATGAAAAACAGACTGCAGAATCAGACTTCTATTCTCACCCCATTAATTGCTTCCTACTATATGCAACACTTTCAGAGGATGGAGAGAGCAGTCATATGTGAAATATGCCTCTCAGACAGAGGAGAGAACTGAATCTGGGATACTGAAATCCCAGGCTGAGGCTTCTAGCCACTGAACTAAAACTTGAAAGAGGTACAAAATAAATATACTTTGTTAGGGATTGTTAAGTGTCTTGAGGCTTTGAAGTTATGTGACACTTGAAAAAGATATTTAAGGATCTAACCTGTGATTTACTGGCATATGTGGCATCACTTTATGTCAGAAGAAATTACATAAATCCTTTTATAAATCCTGATCTTAATTACTCATGCTATGAGTTGGGCACAGTAAGGAGGTGCTATTTGCATCCATGATTTTATTGTTACATTGTATCATTTTGGTAAAAAACATGTACTTTCCCTATTCACAAAAATATCCATGCTACCCTTCTGTGAAGGATTGTTCCAAAACTAAAAGTCCAAGAACTTTTCTGAATACAGAAACATCAGTACAACAGCAACTGTTATTCAGTCACTTAATTTGGTGAAGGAAGACTCAGAAAGTATTTATTTATGTAGATTAATATTTGTAATTAATTAGTCCAATAATATATGTTGCTCAGAGCAGGAGAAATGAACTCGGTCTCCCTGAGTTAAGCCCTCCCTGAGTTAAGGTTTACAGAAAAGTATAAACTTTTGTAATTACTCCATTGTGCCTGACTGCATTCAAGTACATCAGAGTTAACACTGAAATTATCAAAGCTATTCACAGTGATGTGGTTTTCAAAGATCCTTCTCCATGGGTGACAGCTGAATGTACTTGATTTTGGTGGCAGTATGAGGAAAGATGAGGAGATGCAGAGATGTAGAACTGTTAAGGTGACAGGAACTTGATTTATTTTGTGAGCGAAGATATTTTTTATTAGGAAAATTTCTGAATAGAGGTTTCTCATAGTATGTTTCTCCACATTAAAGCAAATAATATGTGCAGTGTGTATCAGAAAGTTACAATATGTCAGCAAAACAGCTTTTCTGTTGTCTTTAACTCTCAATAATCAGAGGTTCTACAATGTAATATACAGACTACGGACCACAGAGATGTTTTTTGACCCAGATCAGTTCTAGATTTGAGAATCTTGGCTTCTAGACCAGATCAGTTCCAGATCCGGGAATCTTCTCACAAGGTCTTCTTTTGAGAGTCATCTTTTATTCTATTCCCTTGTGCATATTCTCCTGTCCTTCAGTCATAGTTGTCACTTTACTGCCCACATCACCAAACAGCTTTTGCTTGAAGATAACCATGAAGAAATTTCATCCAAGATTTCATCTTAAATCTATGTTCATTCACGAGGCACCATTTCAAGAAGGCACCATGCATAATCATGAAGTATTGGTTGATTATAGCTATTTTTCAGTCTCAATAATTAGTCTATTGTCTTCTCATATTGGGATTGCTCCTCTGTTTTTTTCTGTCCTGTTCCCCTGAAGATCTCTGGCTGTGATAAAGCTATCAGGCTTCATTTATCAGGCTAAAAATGCTAAACTGACTGCTTCTCTAGAATGAATCTGTGTTCCTCTCACTAGTTTTAGACACCTTACCTTCAACTGTCATTTCCTTAAGCTTCCTCTATGGGGACAGATGACTCTAATAAGTCATTAAGGTCATAGGTAGTCTGTGTCACCTATTGGTAATACTGGAGTATTTAACTTACAAGAAACACAGAATCATAGATAATAACACAGACAATGCTGAAAGGGACCTTTGGAAGTCATCTGGTCCAATGAGCTTGCTCAAGCACAGGCACCTAGAGCCAGTTGACCAGTACCACATCCAGAAAACTTTTAAACATCTCTGTGGAATGAGACTGCACAACCTCCCTGGGCAACCTGTGCCAGTTCTCAGTCCGGTCACCCTTACAGTGAAAAACTGTTTCCTGATGTTCAGATGGAACCTCCTGTGTCTCAGTTTGTGCTCCTTACCTCTGGTCTTGTCACTGGGCATCACTAAAATGATCCTGGATGCATCCTTTTTGCACTCTCCCTGCAGGTATGTATATTAAGGTTTCCCCCCACCCCAAGACTTCTCTTCACTGGGTTAAACAGTCCAAGCTCTCTCAGCCTTTCCTCATGTGAGTGGTGCTTCAACCCCTTAATCATATTTGTGACAGTTTATTGGACTGTTTCCAGTATGTCGATGCCTTTCTTGTATGGAGGAGCCCAGAACTGGACACAGTACTCCAGGTATGGCCTCACCAGGGCTGAGTAGAGGGGAAAAGCAGAAAGGATTTAAAAATCACCCTGCTTCTTTTGAAGGTAACTGAACAGCCTTAAGTGACTGTGGAATGAATTTTAGCTTGGAAACTTAAACACCTTGCTATTTTTATTCCTACTGCTGTTAAATACAGTACTGAATAAGGAGCTTTGATGCCTAATATTTTCTGAAGCAGAATTCAACTGCTAAACTAAGTAAATCAACCTGAAAGTTTTCACTTTTGCTTTAAAAGTCAAAAAAGCATGTGGAAGCTAATATTTTCACCTGTTAAATTCTTCAGGTGCCTAGAAAATGATTTACTAAAATGATCAAAATTGCTTCTGCTAAAAAAAAAAAAAAAAAAAGCAAGCAGTACACTCAAAGGAAATATCCTGTTGCTAAAATTCCTCAACTAGACAGGTTCAGTAGGTGGTCTCAGATGTGTCTACCATACAAAAGCATTTTCTTTAGCAGAATTAAAAAAACAAAACAAAACAAAACAAAATAGTAATCTACTACCCTGTTCAATAATTAGATCACACATTCAGAGAGCAGAAAAAGGTACATTAGGTCTCTTCTAAGTAGACAGAGATTCAAAGCCATGTTTTTTTTTTTTCCCTAGAAACTGTCTGAAATATGAGTGAGAATCTCTCTTACTACCCACTGAAGTTTTGTCATTTTCCTGCAGGAAGTTCAAAATTTACCATGTTACAGATGAGTTTGATTTAGAGATTAGGGCTCTAGCTATGACTGGAGAATCATGGGGGCTGAGCCATCTTTTTCAGATCACAGTTAACTAGATAAAAGGACCATTATCTAAAATTTTTATGGGTTTAGTATAGGTGAATCACTTAGGTCTCATTCAGATATAAGAAACATAGATATAGTCAGTGTGATTCATCCAATCCTAAAATAAGTGTATGAAACAGAAAAAAGGACTCAAACTCTAGATGAAGGCTCATGGAACAGAGAGTTCAGAAGACTATTTTATGCCAGATATTTCACTTCTAAATGACTGAAGCTAGATGAGATGAATTCTAAATGAACCTATTTTTTACAATAAATACAGAGAAATAAGCAGTTCTGTGGAACATTTTTTCTCATCCAGAAATAAATGATTAAACTATGTGAGATGAACAATGTCACAACAGTATCTGTGTCCATAGTCTGAGAGACTGAGAAGGGAGTCAAGGTTAATTAACTCAGTTTTTTTTTTTTTTTTTTTTTTTTTTTTTGTGATTGATTCTGCCCTACAAGACTGTGACTTAGCAAGAGCTTGAGTTTTAATCTAGCACAGTTTAGAATGATAATGATAATATTTATGTAAATGCTGCTGAATATTATAGAGTTTTGGAAGGTTTACCACACCTGTTGAGTAGCATTATGTTAATTGAAACTCCTTAATTTCTCTCTGTGAAGTTGATTATTTTGTGAAATTACATGTAAACCTGACATTTGGGCTGATCATCTCCTCTAAAGACATTATTTACGTTGATATTTTGAATGAATAGTGATCTCCTCTACAGCATGATGGGTCTAGAGGCTTATTTGTACTTCTCAGTAATGACAGGATGAAGCATGATGTGTTCATTAATTGCAGATTTATTCAACTTGTTGCTGCTGACAAGAAATATATTAAACCCTGTATTATAATATTTCCATTTTCTCACCTCATACATACTGGTCTGAATACTATGACCATCTATTTTACTTTTACTAGTACGTTTTGCTGATAACTTTTTCTGCTCCAGTCTACCATTATTTGTTTGATTGTTTCTGAAAATAATGTTAAATATATAAAATGATTTAAATATTACACTGAGCAGCACCATAGAAAATGAAGAAAATATTGAGAAGAGTTTCACAGAGACCTTGCAGAGATGAGGTCCTGAGATGGATGAAATCTAGTAGATTATGACTTCTGTCAACAGGGAAAAAAAAAAACCAAACCAAAACAAAAAACAAAAACAAACAAAAACCTCCTTCCACAGATATTCAGCTCCATATGTTCTGTGTCCTGGTAGCAAAGGAGGGGAAAGAAGCTTTGTCTGAGCAGGTATAAGAGTCAGATGAGAACTGGTAATTGAAAATAGTTTGAAAAAAACGCATCTGCCAACCTGACTTTCATCTCCGGATCTTTTCTCCTGTACTCAGAATGGAGATATTGCAGAGAAGCTGCTAAGGCTTATCTAGTCTTCATATTATCAGTCACTGCAGCTTATCCACATAGGCACCAACAATAATGCTGAGAGACACTTCTGGTATAAGCAAAGCAACTATTTATCTCTTGGAATGAAAGTGCAGGAGGGCATGGTCATCTTGGTGGTTTCTTCTCCATCCTTTTCCTGAAAGGAAATGAACTGGGAAGGATCAGATGGGTCCTACAGGTCCCATGGCTGCACAGATCATGTTCTCAATGGGGATTTATTGTTTGTGATCCTGGGACCCTCTTTGAGGATGAGGGAGTGCTGTGGAGAGACAAGATCCACCTGATCCATATTTCTGAAACAGCAGTTAAAATTCTGGAGCTCTTCTGTGGAAATGACAACCAGATGGTTGACAGCTTGTAGAACTCAGAATCAGAGAAGTGATTTGATTAGAGAATTGACATCATGGTGAACATTTTTTACAGATCACTTGATTAGAGTATAGAAGTGTGTTAAGTCTTTAAAGAGTCTAATGAAAACTTGTCTATGCATGTAACGGTAATGTTAGAGAAAAAAAAGCTCACCTAGATTAAAAATGCAAGAATGGTAAGAGGAGCTTATACTGCTCCATTATTTAGTGAAGGGACAAACAAGGAAAATGTGGGCACGTTACTGAGTGTGAGGCTGATCTAGTGGCAGCAGACTCAGGTAGGGCTAAGCTTATAAGTTTGGTGTTTTGGGTTTTTTTGTTTTGTTTTTTTGTTTGTTTGTTTGTTTGTTTTGTTTTGTTTTTTTAACCAACAAGTCCTCTCAGGCCTTGGTGCTTCAAGGCAGGGATCAAAATGGAGAAGACTACCAGCAGTGGATGGGGATAGAATCAGGGATTAGTATAGAGAATGTGACTCATTTTCATCACACCCTTTGGTATGTATTTAAGAATGGTGAGAGAGTTGGTTGATATAAAGGCAGGACTGCTCTTAAATATCTCTGAAAGATCATAGAGAGCAGGGTAAAGGTAAATGATTCACCTACCTTCAAGAAAGGTCAAAAAAGTTATCTGGGAGCTACAGGTCTGTCAGGCTCCCTTTTGTCTTTAGGAGAATTAGTCCTCCTGGAGAATATTTTCTTCAGCTGGGAAGGAGTAGTTCCTTGCAAATCTACAGGTTGGGACTGACAGGCTGGGAAGCAGCTCTGTGGAAAGGTGCTATGGGTCTTGGTAGACAGCAAGTTGAACACAAACCAGCAGTGTGCCCTTATACCAGCAAGGCCCAAAAGAATTGTGGGCTGTATTAACAGGAACATAGCCAGTAGATCCAGAGCGCTGTACTCAACAGCCATTATGATGTATCAAGATACCAGGTTTAGTTCTTGGCCCCTCAATATAAGACACAGATCAATTGTAATGAGTTCATCAGAAGGCCTCCTAGTCAGGGCTGGAGCATTTACTCCAGAATTACTCAGATTTTTATTTTTTTTTCTCTGTGCTTGCTTTTAGTTTTACATACAGTTTATATTCATTGCACTGATGTACCAGACATTTGTTTCAACAGTATATTTCAGAGGCAATGAGAGTCTGGAAACTACTTTTTCGGCAGTTTTTATTTTGTGACCATACTGAAGAACATTTAAGAAAAAAATACTATTAAAACTAAGAGACCTCAGTTACAAATTCTATCATTAGTAGACACAAAGCTCCACAAAATAGCTGCTAATCAACTTGCAACAAATGTTCTCTTTAGAGTTTTTTTAAAATCACTTTGTAGAATAATCTCAGATTATATAAGAATTAATTAAGCAAGATCTGCTTTGTAGAAACACCATGTAAAACGCAGTATGTTGTTTCCAGCAGTGCTGATTAAGACCAAGGCTACTTTCCCTATCACTGTTATTCCAAGAAAAGTAAAAGTATTAATGTGTTGGGGCCTCTTCTGGGAATTCAGATGTAAATTTTACCCTGCTGAAGCTTATTGACAGCATGGAGTCTGTTCATTCTGATGTTAACATAATATATTGTTTCTTCTCTCCTTCACTCGCCTTCTCAGCTCTTCCTCTCACTTCGCCTCTCCCACTGTGTGATATCTGTCTTTCCGGAAAAACAAAACAAAACAAAACAACAACAACAACAACAACAACAACAACAACAACAAAAACCAAGTAAATTTAAAAGGGAGATATCAGACAAACCTGATGGCAAAGATTCCTGCCTTGGTCAACTGAATGCTTTATTTTCATTGATAACAGCCTTAGATGTTTCCTACCCTGCAGTTAGATATGAGACATATTAATATAGAAACAGCACAGGTATATAACTGAAGCCCCAGTTGAATCCCAGTCAGAGGGGCAAAGAATACCATGTTGTTAAATAATTACTTAGTATTTCTCTAAGCACAGAATGCAACACTTAAAAACCAGCAGTAATAATAACAAATGGATAATAAATTTTTTTAATCAAATATGATTACTCTCCCTTATTTCTGAAAGTTAAAAACCCGTATTCTTTAGATCTCCTGATACAGTTCTCTGACATGAGCCCTTTTTAGAAGACCTGTCAGTTACTGAAAGCTTAGCAACCTAGTTTTCTTATTTACCCATGTGGAAACCCTTATGGTAAGATGTTTTATTCTGCATTTCTACCTCCCTCCAAGAACAATTTGCCTACAGTTTCATCGTGTCTGATGGCATGTGAGACATCCACATGGGACTGGCAGAAACAATGCAGAGTACATTTGTATTCTCCTAGAAAGGCAACTGATGGTCATGTGGGATTCTGAAATAGTATTAATTGTCTATATTTAGCCAATTGTCTCCCACTCTATATTTCTCAATGCTTTTATTTCTGTTCATAGATTTTTGGATATGGTGGTTCCTCTTTTCACAATATAATTACACCTTGACTAATGACCTCCTTGATCCACTGTACCCCCTACTGTTGGAAGATAATGGACATGTGAGCAATCCTACACGTGTGCACGCCTCGGCAAGGACATAGGACATAGAACAAAGAACTCGGCAACCAACTCCAGGAGATGGGTTGGGCAGAGAAAGACATTGAGTGTGGCGCTTATTATCCAATCATGAGAAGGCTTGAAGCGCGTGGACAAAGCTAACTGTCCAGTCATAAGGATTGTACCACGTACCGTACGATGCACAGGAGAAACCTATAAAAGGGCTTGCTTACCTTCAATAAATGGGCACTGCTTGATCATACTGGTCGTGTGCGTGTCCATAGCTCCCGCACCCTATCTTTTTTGTTTGTTTGTTTTTAAATTTGCATAGAGTTTTCTTCCTATCCTCCAAGACAGAACCAACCTTTCTTAGATTTCTGGATAAAATAACAGTAGCTTTATGCAGCATTATAAAATATAAATCATTTAATCAATAAGTGCAAGCAATGATTTTTCCATGCAAAGCACTCATAGAAACACCACACCTCTGTGAAGGCCTATATATAAAAAAAGAGCATAACGTCAGGGAAAATAGGTAGATGCTAGTAAAGTATTCTGTATATATTTTAAATATATTATTAATTGTGCTTTTCTGAATTGTTTAGATGGTTTAGATTATTAGACTGCTAAAATGTTAAGAAGACTAAGGTTTTTTTTCTCCAAACACTGAGTGTGTTTCCTCTTGCCCACAAAAAAACTTTGAGTGGAACAGCTTTTTATCATGAAAATGTATTATACAAGAAATTATACTTAGAACTGCATAGATTAAAAGACAAAAGATCTTTTCATGAGTTTCCAAAAAATATTTATCCAGTTTTATTTCTGTAGTTCATAAAAATCCATCTGTAATAACTAATAACTTGTTGCATTTTTTGTTTGTTTGGGTTTTTTGTTGTTGTTTGTTTTTAAAAAGCAACATTTATTTCTTTTTTATAGTAAATATTTTTCCTCTTTAAAAGTATTCACTGTTAACTCATAACTAACTCACAGGAACAAAGAGTAGCTATCCACCATTACTTTGTAATGCTTATATGCTTCTGTTAACAGATTCTTTCAGATTTTCAGGTAAAATATGCACACAGATCTAAACGTGTAAATTTATTTATATATTATCTACATATTTTTTAATATATCGCCTGTGAAACTCACACATCTACAAAATGAAAAACCTTTATATTGCCAAACACGGAGTGTAAGGAATTTATACAAAAATAGGCAATATTTAAAAGGACTAAAAATTGAATAAAATATTTCATTAATAACTTAGCTTTCCAAAAAAAATGATGCTAGAAGACAGTACTTCGGGAAGAGTTAGATTCTATGTCATATTTTGTAACTGTGAAAATACATAATGCTCTGATAGTGATTGTTCAGAGCTGACTGTATGTAAAATATCAGAGAGACCTGATTTTCAAATGTTCTTTAAAGATCTGTGTCACAGGGATTCTCATGAACCCTATGAATACAATGAGGCAGTTTTATAATTGTCCTACATACACAGCAGTTCTCATACATGATCACATGAATTCAAAATGATGGCATTTACTCTATGACATACTTCAACATATTTGTTTCAATTAAAATTCATGTGAGGACATTCTATATTTAAAAGAATGTGGAAAATTAAGAGGATATATACTTTCTATATAAATTAGCTCTAGCCGGATATAGTCGCTCTAAATTTTGTTGGCCTGTATGGCACAAAATAAGACTGGTGACACCTGAATTCACACTTAACCATATTTTACCATTTGTAGCCAACTCAGGAATTATGTTTGAGTGACTGATATGTTATTAAACCAATGTACTGATAAAATTAATAAAACCAGAAAAACAGCTATGGATACAGATTTGTTGGGAAAATAAGGCTTGATCAGACAAAGAAATATATATACTTTCTATGTATCTTGATAGCTAGTTTCTGATGGAAAAATACCTAAATCTTAGAAAAAATAGTGCTCCAAGGCCAAAAATGTTTCCAAGATGGTTTTTGAGTAAAATCTAGCCCCCAGATATTCCTAGAGCTGGATATCTCAAACCTACTAAAATTAATAGATCCGATCAAAACCATGAAAACTTTTGCATATATCTTCAGATGTATGATCTTTCTTAACTCTTGCATATTAGTGTTGAGTTTCCAGAAGCCGTGTGAAGCTTATTGGAGCTTTAGGTATAGCTACTACAGGGTTAATTAGCTTCCCTTTGACCAAGACTCAAGTAATAGTAATTCACAATAAAATAAAAAAAAGTTTATAACTGATATACATATATCACTTAGGAAATTGTAGATCGTTGTGATGTGTTTACAACACTAATAAATCTAAACCAAAACTTTACTAGACCTTCCATAGCACAATTAATGTTAACGGTTAATTCATACAGGTAACTTTTCCTATTTTGCTACTTACTCAAAGTAGTGAATCTTAAAGACTTTTAACCTAGACTAGTAGTGAGTGTACAATATCGTGGAGCTGATAGCCTAAAGTTAGTGTTCCTTGGTTGTTGTTAGTCATTGAAGTGAGTTAAAAAGTGGGCCAGAGTTATTCTTTAACACAGGTACATTGGACCTATAAAAGCTTATCCAGTTATGCTTTATTGGTGTACTTATGCTTGGGTTCAAAACAAGCTAATATTAAAGTCTCTTAGTGTGCCTCAACTTCTGTGGGTGCAACAGCACTCTGCTTTGGCTATAGTCCAAACAGTAGCAAGTGTTTCTCACTCATTGAGATCAATCAGTTTTCAAAAAACCTCAAGAAAGATTCTAGTTAGGAATATCCCCAAACATAGTTAAAAATAAATAAATAAATAAATAAATATATATATATATATATATATATATATATATATATAT